>NW_006911372.1:3747-107470 GCF_000523455.1 Bipolaris oryzae ATCC 44560 | reverse complement strand
TGTGCTTCCTCTCTACCAACACTCATCACTTTCTTCCCCCTGTTTTTCTCCCACCCCACCATCCCCCCTCGGCCCCCCCTTTTTCTGGTCCCAGATCGGTACTGCATATGCCTCCATCGCCAGCTTTTTCTGGTGTCGCGCAGTCTACCTGGTCCCGTGTGTGGCCATCACTCAGGGTTACCGGAGACGTAGTTGAACCGCCTGTCCTAGCTGCTAGCTGGGGGCCTGCACCCGCGCGCCCAAACCAGCCTGCATTAGACTAACCCACGGCTCCGGCAAGCCTGCTCCTACTTCTATATCCTTTCACTTTCCCGTACCTGACGCCCGAGCCATTGTCACACCCGTTGACACGGCGATCGACCTCGGACCCTTGCACTTGAATGACGTTAGCCCTCCTCCCGCGACCACTATCCTCACCATCATTGCCACCACTTTCTCTTGCCCTCTTCCTCACTGCGCAGTCTCTCACCCTCGCCCCTCACAAGACATGTCTGGATACTATCCCCCGCCAGGCCACAGTATCCCGCCCCAATACTACAATGTCGACCACAACTCCATTGCCCATAATAATAATAACGGCAATAGCAACAACAACAACAACAACATTCAGCATGCCCCGCAGACGATGATCCCACATGGCTCCTATCCCATGGCTATGCCAGACAACCCCTTCCAACCGGGAGCTCCCGGTCCCTTTGTGCAATACGAAAACATTGGCCAGCCCAGTTATCCTGATCAGTATGATGATGCATCTGGCCCCATCGGCTCAGTCCATGCTGCCAACAGCCGCGCGCGTCGCCGACCGGCACCTGGCGAGCAGGTAAAGCACCGCAGAACACGGAGCGGATGCTTTACCTGCAGGCAGCGTAGAGTCAAGGTATGTGGCTTTCTCTCTCTCTCTCTAGTTGCTCCAAATAGCCAGCGCGATTGACATGTAGCAGTGTGACGAAAACCATCCCATCTGCGAGAGTGAGTGCTTGCTTCTGCCTCTGACTCGTTGAAAACAGGGCTTGATTTCTGACAGCGTTCACCAGGGTGTCACAAGGGAGGTCGCGAATGCATCTATCCCGACTCACAATCCAGTCAGAAATCTACCCGCAGCGGCTCCAAATCGACAAAGTCTTCTTCTGCCGATAACCATTCGTCGCCTGAAGAACGTGAAGAAGATGCCAAGGAACGTCTGCCTTCCATAAGGGACGAAGATGAGGAAGAAGATTACGTCGACTATGACGACGACGACACGTCAAGAAGCCAAGACAACCGCGACTCATCTTACACTCCTGGCTCGAACCTCGACCAGAGTGTCTCCCCATCGACCGAGGCCTCATCCACTGTCCCGCCCACTGTACGGCCATCACTGTCCCGAAAAGGAAGTGCGCAACCCGCGAAGCCCACTCAGGGCTCGACCCGAGACCTCCAGTTCTATCTCAACTACTTCCGCAACCACATGAGTGTCCATCACTACTCCCTCAAGCGCGACACATGTGGTTGGCTCAAAGGCGATTTTATGCATTGGGTCATGAAGTTTGAGCCTCTTAAATATGCCGTTGCGGGATATGCTGCATATTTCCACACCCTGTCCCAGCCCGACGGTCGCATATCCACATTCCTCCAGTACTACAACGAGTCGGTCTCGCGCCTGCGCATGGCAATTGAGAAGAACAAGAAGCAGGGTCTTGCTACTTTCTTGACCATATTGCAGCTGGCAAGCATAGAGGTAAGGACAACATTGTCGGACTGACGTCACTCTTCTAATAGGATACTAGGAAATGCTTGGTGACTGGGTCAATCTCATGGGCCACCAGAAAGCTGCATTTGACATGCTCACACGCCTCTTTACACCACAGACCATCACAAAGTCGGATTTCCTGTCAAAGGTACTTCTTTGGTACATTCGATTCGATCTGTTTGTTGGCTTCCAATCCGGCGGAGAGGCAACTTTGGGCCGAGAATGGTACGAGGCTGCCCACGAAGCATACGTCCAAAAAGTCAAAGAAAACCCAGACGACTTGGGGATGCAATACGAAGAGCGCTTTGCGTATTCCCGGCTAGTGGCAAAGGACTCGAACGATCTTTTTGCAAGGACCGGTAAGGGACTACTTAGTCCTCAAGAGTTCATGACTCAACTGCCCGCGCTTCAAGAAAGAATGGAATCCCTGCCGAAAAACATTCCCGAAGTTTTACTGGATCCAACCCACAAGGTTCACACCATCCCTGGAACTCCTGATCCCGACGACATCACCAACCCTTACGAACCAGACATTATTTGGGGCGGACCACTGTGGACATCGAATTTCTTGTACATGGATATATGGGGCCTCCAGTTCATGTACGCCATATCGTCGTCGATGGCGTTGAAGCAGCCCATAGATCCCGAGTACAACAGATTGGCGTTTCGAGCAGTACAGATGTTTGAAGCCATGTGCGCCTATCCAGATGCGCCTCTAGGCGCCCTACTAGAGGCTCAAGTCAGCTTTGCGATTGCCGTCTTGTTTCTGCCCAAGGACCAAAGGACCATACAGCGGATTCGTCGGACATTTACCAAGATTGAAGCATCGGGGTAAGCACACCTGCAAGGTAGTATGGGGTACGTGATTCATTATGCTTACATGGCTCTAGATACATCTACTCTGACGTTCTCCGTAACCGTATGCTTGAATCCATGGGGGCCCCGCCATCAGATTGGTGGCTCCCAGACGACGAAGGGTGTCCCCCTATCATTCGCTCAATCAAGGACTTTATCAAGGACCGTACACAAGCGCCAAAGGATCAAGTCTCAGAGGACTTGCGCGAGATGCGCGGAATTTTCAATTCACTCACCATATCCGACTCGCCGACGTCTGACAACATGACGGTCACCAGTGCCGACGGCTTAGGCTCTGCATACGGCTCTCCAGATTGGCAATCAGGCTACGGAAGTGATCGGAAGTCGTCCATCGCGGAGAGCTTCTCGCCTGATGTACCAAAGCAATACTCTGTACAGTAAATCTGGTTTACTCGCGTGAAGCTACCTGCGCTATGAAGACGCTTGTAATGAAGAAATTGGGGGGGGTGGGAAAGGGGCGCATATTCTGTTGGTACCAAAAGACGCTTATCAGTCTGCCCATGTCTCTTGATGCAGCGCCTGTGTATATCACAATAGAGGACATGTTCTACCTGAAACACTCTACTCTTCTGGTCCTTCCGGAGTTGTACCGCCGGAGCTGTCTTCCGAGAGGCGTCCTGTCACACACTGACTGGCAAGTGCAACTGGGCTTGCGTGGGCGAGACGCAATGGCTTGCCTTGGTATCACATCTCAGGGCTACGATCCCCCCGAGAAGCTCACTACAGAAAAGGAAGAACGGAGCGAAAGTGGGGTCCACTTATGCGGTGTGACTGCTGCGGGTCATGCCGGGGCGCACGTTAGTTTTAACATCGGACGGCGATCGGGTGTTGGAGGTTCCCTACCTACCAGATTGCGTGTACGGAGAGCCCAAGCATCATGTACATGCATGGGCATGGAAAGTTTATTTACGGGCATGAGGAGGATGACTCGCGCGGCGGATGGTAGTATGCGCAGAGTCTGGACGCAAGGGCTCAAGATGCCTCCACATTTTGTCGCTGTTTGTGGAATACGAAGGGCTGTGAGGCATTTGCACGGCATCAGTGACCGTGAGCAATCAAAAGCGGATTGACGAAGGATTTAGTCTCAAGCTTGCATGTGATGACTACTAATCACCCATGGCTTTGTGTTTCTAGTGATCAAGGACATTATTCCTGACGTAACTTCTCCTCCCTCTTACATGGCACCGCATCCAGCTGCAGAGTGTTGATCGGAACTGTATTTGGTCAGCAATGCAGTTTCAGGCATTTGCATGCAGTCGACATGACTCCTGTATCACTCCCTGCTATAGAGTAGTGGTGGTGAGACAACCGGTGGGGCCGAATATGTATATGTTTCCCCTGTGGCGTGCTGATCTTTCATCGATGTGTCTTTTTTTGAAAGAGGCATCTTTTAGCGGAACTCACAATAGCATCCCATGCTAAGTAGGGGATGGTGTTTTTTCATGAAGCACATACTTCGGTACAGCTCGATAGCCGAGTATTACTTTTGTGGGAATTGAATCAAGACGAAAATCAGTAAATTTTCTAGACTGTGTGTTTGAAATCATACACATTGCAACCCATATAGCGAGGAAAAAACACATGCATTGAAGAGTCCGTGTCCAGACAAAAGGTTGATATGGTCCCAAACAGGACTAGTGCAATGCAGGGCTCATGCGCCGCCCTGACAGCAACGGCGGCGGAGAACACATGAAAGTCGTAAGAGCACGACAACAGCCACGCCCCGCCCTCGACAACACCCACAATCAGAGTCTCGATATACCGTAACCCCGCTACACCACAATGGAAAACCTTGGCAAGATCTCGGCGTTTGGAAAGAACATTTCGTACGTACAGCCCCGCGTCCCCCTCGCTGCTTACTTGCACCCCAGCATCAGATAGGAACACTTGGACTGACACGGTTGCTATAGCGCTACCTTTACCCCCTGGGCCGCCCGAACACAGCAATATGTCAAAGAGCAGGTTGGCAATGTCGAGGACAAGGTGCGCAGCCTCCCGATTGAGTCTCTGTGCTATCTCACGAGGGCATCCGCGCTGTAGCAAAGTGCACCATTAACACGGCTCATGACAGACTCAACTGCCCCCTGACTACATTGAGCTCGAGAAGCGAGTCGATGCGCTGAAGAAGGTGCACACGACTATGCTCCAGGTCACGTATGACATCCCGTGTCCTGTCTAGAAACCATATCCTGACTGCCTAGTTCACAATACGCCAACGAAGCCTACGACTACCCAGCCAACATCCGCGAGTCCTTCAACGACCTCGGCCGAACCGTCGCAGAAAAGGTCAACCTACTCTCGAGCGCCACCTCCCCCGCCGAAGCTCAGGCGGCCCTTACTGCCCCTCCCTCTGCAAAGCCCCAGCCCAAGACTTTCAGCCATGCGGTTGCCCGCGCCGCCCTGAACGCCTCGCACATGCTCACCTCTGAGCAAACATCTTCAGGCGAGGACCCCCTCGCTACTGCCCTCGAGAAGTACGCCATTGCTAGTGAGAAAGTTGGCGAGGCACGTCTGGCGCAGGACGCTCAGATTCAGAGCCGCTTCCTGGCTGGGTGGAGTACCACGCTCAACACCAACATTCAGTTTGCCACACGCGCCCGCAAGGCTGTTGAAAACTCGCGATTGACACTTGATGCGACCAAGGCCAATGCCAGGGGACCTGCTTTTACGCTTCCTGGCCAACCTGCCAAGAAGGATAACCTGGATGATGACTTGACCGAGGAGGCAAGAGCAAAGATTGAGCAGGCCGAGGACGAGTTTGTTGGCCAGACTGAGGAGGCTGTTGGTGTCATGAAGAATGTAAGTTGTGAAAGTATTTTGGTCCGAGATACATGCACTGACTTTTTCTCTTTTTTTTCCACAAACAGGTCCTCGACACTCCGGAACCACTCCGCAACCTTGCTGACCTCATTGCTGCCCAACTCGAGTACCACAAGAAGGCATACGAGATTTTGTCTGAGCTGGCACCCGTTGTTGAGCAACTGCAGGTTGAACAGGAGGTGCGTAGACACCAGTCGTCTGACTTTTAGGTCCCCCCTTAGCTGATGCGTTGTGGTGATTAGGCCAGCTACCGCCGGGCTCGTGAAGAGTTGTAAAGTGATGTTGACCTAGGGGGTGTTGATTGAGATTGGAGAGGGCGGTAGAGGTTGGGGAACGGATACATATATACAGTGTCATGAAGGGGAAGATTGTCTCGGTATTGGCTTTTGTCCAGAGCAGGATCTCATTGTCAACAAGAGTATGGTCTTAGTAGTCTTGGTCATGAATGAGTAGTCGTATTATGACTTTGAAATATTTTGCTTCTCTTCTTCTATTTCTGACTAACCTTCTCGCATCACTTCTTCCTCGTCCAATCTAGAATCACTCGAATCATTCTATTCAATAACGCCACTCTCATCCCTAAACCCAGCAGCCTGTCTCTTCGCAAACTCCCCCATCTCCCCTCCCTCCTTTCCCCCATCATCCTCCGGAATAAACGCCCTCATAACACCCCTCACATACTCCTCGGGAACCCCACACTTGACCGCATCTTCAATCCCCCGATTCATCCTATACACATACTCCTCCCTCGGCTTTCCCTCGGTAACTCTTTTCCGATCTATATACACGAGAACGGGCTTGTCGGTCTCGCTGGGCGGCAGTGAAATGTCGATTTTCGAGTTGGGCGAGGACGAGGACGAGGACCAGAATGTGGCGGGGAGATATTCTTTAGTGTAGGCAAGGGGGACGCCTTCGTTGATATCGAGGCGGGATTCGTCGTGGGGGGTGAGGGAGAAGATAAGGCCGTAGACGTGGGGGGTTGAAGACGACAATGCGGCAAGTGGGATCTGGGGGGTGTTTGGGGTGGTGGTGGTGGAGGAGGAGGAGGAGGGGGGCACTTGGACGATGTTGGCGTAGCCTCGTTCGTTGATGATCCATTTGTAGGCGTCCAGGCGTGCGATGCCGAGGTAGGTGGAGGAGGGGCAGCGCGTGGACATTTGGTGCAGCCAAAGGTTGGAGCCGTAGCCGAAGTAGAGGGTTGGGGGGTCGGAAGACATTTTTTTCTGACTGGAGGAATTGGGTTGGAGACAGTGATGGTGTTTTCAGGTTGAGAAGGTGTTTGAGATATGGAGATATGGAGATATTTTTTTTGCTCTTTTCTTTTTTTTCCCTTTGATTCTTTACTCAACGGTGTTAAACACTTCAAAGGATTGTTCTGTTTGAGGGTTTTTTTTTTCTCTCTTCCCTTCTATTGGAATAGCTGATGGCTGCGATACTCTTGATAGACGGGAGCGGCTTTTGTCCCAATGGCAATTTAGATTCTCATACGAACACTAGTATGATTTTATTCTTTGGTAGACTAGATGTGACGGCTGTAGCGTATCCTCTGGCTCAAGGACGGATTTCACCAAGCACGCGGGGTCATCTAGTATCAGAGTATGATTTTGATTAGCCATGGATACGCAGTGTTGGCTCACAATTTTCTCGTATACCTTGAAACTTAGAGATTGACTTGTAATAATATTGGTACAACCAGACCCCGGATTGCAACACGGCCACGATGCATGAATTGATGTGGCACGGTAATCAAATACCTCGGGGCGATGTCAACCCACATGCCGAAGAAAACTGACGAATCGGCGTTGAAGGATTACACCACGCTCCTGTTCGCGACGCCCACCACATGCGGGAAGAGACGCGAGACACGGCTAGCAAATACTCGGCCAATCCGTAAAATACCTATATCAGGTCGTCTCTGTCACGTTGAATCAAGTTGCGCAGTCTTTAGTCCGGTGGCGTTGATAGGAGAACGCGTCTTGGTTTGGTGCAGCGTCGAGTCACAATTACATTTTCCCAACCCAGAAGCTCAACCGCGACATAAACCCAAACATGCCATACTCACATCACAGCCACTCTGGCCAGTTTTGTAGCCATGCAAAGGATACGCTCGAAGAAGTCATCCAGGCAGCCATAGCCAAAGGCTTCCATACCTTTGCGCTAACAGAACACATACCCCGGCCAATCGAAGACTTTTACCCCGGAGAAGCTGAGTCGTACACGGTTGAGAGCCTTGCCAAGCTATTCGACGACTTCATTGTCGAGGCCAACCGGCTGAGAGAGAAGTACTCGAGCCAGATACAGATTCTGATTGGCTTCGAGTCTGAATGGATTCGTCCGTCGACCCTGGAGGTGATTCGGAGCGTCCGCGAAAAATATCCGTTTGACTTTTTCATGGGCTCTGTCCACCATGTTCATACGATAGCCATTGACTACGACCGCAAGACGTACGAGCAGGCGAGGGACAAGGCGGGCGGGACAGACGAGAGGCTGTTTGAGGATTATTTCGATTCTCAATTGGAGATGCTGCAGGCGCTGCGGCCGCCAGTGGTTGGGCACCTGGACCTCATCCGTCTGCTGAGCGATCATCGCGACGATGGGTTCAAAGGCATGGCTGGTGTTTGGCAGAAGATTGAGCGCAACCTGGAATTCATTGCTTCATATGGCGGTCTGCTCGAAGTCAACTCTGCCGGGTTGCGCAAAGGTCTGGCCGAGCCGTATCCGAGCTTGCCAATATGTCAGGTCAGTCACACCGCCATCTGCCCGAGCTCGGCGGCGAGCCGAAGTTGAACTGACTTGGGGTTCGTTTGTAGATGTTCCTTCGGATGCGAGGCGGGTTCGTCATGTCGGACGACAGCCATGGAATCGAGCATGTTGGCACAAACTATGCGCGGCTCCTTGCCTTCATCCAGACTGTAGGGACCGACCGCATACACTACGTCGAGCGGGCCGAGCAGGGCAAAGGCACTCGGTTTGCCAGCATCGCTCTGACCGACCTGGTGCAGTTGCCGTTTTGGGAGAAAGCAAAGTGAAGTTGGCTTCGTCATGGGCCGACTTTTGGTGCGCCGCTGACGAGGGTTCGCTCTTGTGCTGAACGTTGCGGGTCTTACTACTTACAACCGGAGCAATAGCCCTGCGAAACCTTGTGCAACGGTAGTTTTAGTAGGGTACCTACTTACAGTACACTACAAGCAATGCGCAGCCTTTTTCATTGGACATGCTGGAGATGACCATCATGGGCTCGTATTTGTTGCCTGGCTGCAAGTGGTTTAGCACCTGTGCTGTAGCTTGACTTTGGCCACGTGCTTAATGTTCACGATGCTGCACTCCATATGCGTGGGGGTGATCACTTCTCCACGACTCAGCCGCCACTGCAAGCGCACCTCGTCTAGCCAATGCAAAGAGTGGATTGCTCCCGGACCGTATCGTTGGGCTCCCGACTCAGCGCACAGGGCTAAAAGATCGTCTTGTCCGAAGGTTACAAGGCGGGCTGAAGAAGGCCATGGCAAAGGCACGGTCGAAAAGACCACGTGTAATGGCTATGGCAATTGCTCTCCAGCCCCACGCCACCCGTGCCTCGTTTTTTTTCCTCCAGGGATGTGAATTTCGCGTTTGCCGCGAGAAGCACGATAGCCCGCTGCTCCGCATTTGGCTGTTTTGCAACGCCAGACGCTACAAACATGATTGTTCCCCCGGGTGGGTCTAGCACCGCACGGCAACCGGCAGTGCTGCCGCTTCTACTGTGATTGGCAACCCTCCAGCGACATGCCAACTCGCGAGATGATTAGGGTTTGTTGGGCCCCTTGGCTTCACGGCTTCGACAAAGGGATTTTGGAGCGGCACATGGGGGGGCAATGCTAACAATGACGATTGAGCCATTGTGTTCGTCACCACTTCCAGCCTGCGAGACATTGAGCGCTGGATTCATGAGGCCATGGGGGGGTTGCGTACTTATTGAACTAGTCTAGTATACGTAAGTCATACGGCCCAGTCGCCCCGTGAAATGCACCGAACATTGCTTTTTTAGCAAACGGTCCTGCATTCCCCTAAATCCATGTTTTAGCCTTGTTCACTCTGATGAGTCTACTAAAATACTACACGACCGCCGGTTGCCTTGTCGGGCTACGAGTAGTCAGGGGGACTCGCACTGGTGCGGGTTTGGCTGCCGAATCACATCCTATACAAGTTGCGGTAGTAGCTTATTCGTCAACCACTTAGCCCTACGGCCTTCAGAGGCGCTTTTCCTTTTTGTTCAGGTCGTGCGACTTTCTAGAGAGGTACAGTGTGTCGGCCTTTTTTTGCGCCCATCCCTCCGTTCCTTCATGCAGGATTAAGGTTTTAGAGTCGTGCCGTGCATGCTCTCTGCGACGAAGGACGTCTTCGTGGTGGCAGTCACCGCACCTCGCGGCCTTTGACAATTTGTAGCCTTGCACCCCCCACTAAGGTACCCTTTGTCCCCACCCTTGCTTCCTTTTGGTCCCACCATCCTAATTGGTCACGTCCTTACTACCATTCCTTATCCCTCCACGGCCCAAAAAGTAATTTTGGATGTCTTGTTTTTTTCCTTCCGCGTGGATGCAGGGTCAGCCGCCGTGTCGTAGGGCAAACGGCGGTGTTGGAAAGCTGTCATGCTCCTCGGTAGTCGCGGGAAAGTTGAGGAACGGGTACAACCATCGACCATGTTAGATGTGGAGCCCACATCGCGTGTCAGCTAGGATGTTGCAGATGACGAACGCATTCAAAGGGCTAGACCAACCTTCCAAACTTCTGACATCCAAAACGGCTCGAGCGTCGGGTAGGATTCCCCGGGAGACAGTCAGGTTCTGATGGCGGCTGTGGTTCGTAGCCCACAATTACCTTCGAGCCGAAGCTGTGGAACGGATGCGTATGCGAAGGGGGGCTAAAGGATATGCTGGACGGATCGGAGCAGGCCAATCTATCCCATAGTTGTCCTGCAAACCCCCGGACTGCTTTTTTTCTTGTCAAAGCAAAGGCCATTCATTGAGCCTAAGCTTTTTTGCCAAAGCATACACGGAGCATCTTCCTTAAATCATCACCACGCCTTGCGCCTGCTATTAAATCTTCGCCCTGTCCACTTCTTCACGCACTTCTTGTTTTCTACACTCCTCTGGCTCCTTTTTTATATTCGTCATATCTAAACTTGACCAACTTTCGACTTTTTGTCCACGCTAGCATCCCGCCCGTTACAACATACTTGCGCCTCTAACGCCACACGCACACACGAACATAGCATATTCTTTCTACACAATGGGCGTCGAGAAGATTGTTGCCAAACCAGGCAATGGCACAGACTTCCCCAAGAAGCACGACGAGATTTGCGTTGAATACACCGGTATTGCTGCTAGCATTCACACGTCAATCCCAAAATCTAACCAAGGTTGTAGGATGGTTGTACGATGACGAGGCACCAGACAACAAGGGAACACAGTAAGTAGACTGGCAACGTGGACGCCTTCACAGGGACTTGGGGCATGCTGCTAACCAAAATGCTAGATTCGACACATCAGTAGGCCGGGGCGATCTCACGACTCTAATCGGCGCAGGCCGAGTCATCCGAGGTATGCGCTTTGCAATCCTAACCAGCACGCTCCACACATGACAAATGGCAAATTGATGTGTGCACGTCAACTGACTCCAACATGCAGGCTGGGATGAAGGTATCTTGGGGTCCGAGGATATTCCCCCCATGTCGTTGGGTGAGGTAGCAATCCTCAAAATCACATCGTAAGTAGCTTTTGCGGGTACACCACGTGCATGTGTTTTTTTGCTAACACCATGTGTAATACAGTGACTATGCTTATGGCGCTCGGTAAGTCCAATTTGTGAACTTCATACTTGACGAGCCCGACCGTGGGATCAAACCGAACGACCAGCCTCCCATGGCCGCAGAAGCGGCCGACACATGCCACGAGGCTCGGAGTCCGGACAAAACTTCTACACTTTGTTTTTCTGTGTACCCCCCAAACGAACATACCGCTGCAGCCGCCGGTCTGGCATGACTAGGATACCAGCAGCTCTCTAATTTCTTGTCTCGGAACAATCGCTAACTGTCATGACTATAGTGGTTTTCCTGGTCACATCCCCGCTGGTGCAAAACTGATCTTGTAAGTACCCAATATTTTTCTTTTCTTTTACCATCTCTGGAAGAGTCTCCGCGCCTCAAACACCCATCTTCGTGGTGTCTGGCAACTGCGTTGTTCGCTTGACCAACGCACAGCTCACTTTCCGTCCTTTTACCCATGTCAACTATTACGGCAGAATTGCTAGGGCATCGAATCAGAAAGACTGACGAAATGACAGTGAAGTTGAACTCAAGTCCATCAACAAGAAAGGGGAATAGATCGCTGGCCTCCTTTCTCCCGATACACACGTTTTACGCCGCCCTTCTTCACCACTCTGTTCGACATATACCCCTTTACTACCCGACCCATTTTTTTTCCAGCCTGCCATACCTCACCATTGTAACCTTCTGGAACGACTCTAGCGCCACCCTCCCATGAGCCCAGTCCTCTTACATCATGTGCTTCGTGGAAGGGGAGGGGGGCGAGGAAAGGAGCTTTTGCGCGCTTTATGCGGCAATCACGGCCAACGGGTTTTAATATCTGTTTTTTTTTGTACACGACCATTTACGCAAATATACGCCTGGTTTCTTGGCCCCCGCTAGGAGTTTGGCGATTGGATAAAAGCAAAGCTCGTCTTGTTCGGCAGGTGTAATGCTAAGCAATTCATTGTAGATGGAGGGCTATGCATGCAAACATGGGGCTGCCTGCATGTATAGATTTGTTTCCAAGAGCAGCCCAGCGGTCTAGCTCTTGAGCCTGATGAGTTTATGCATTTACTTACTTGCGTAATGGGGCAACTTTGTTTCTTCATCCTGTATTTTGGTTCTTGGAATGTCTTTGGTCGGAATTCTTCTTTCTTGCTTCATTCTAGTCTTAGCGCATGTGGTATAGAGCACGATATACGCGGATGGTTTCCGCACAATAGTCCCATTTTTTGTTTTCCAAATACCTGTAATCCAATAATGCCAGCACTGTCTCAGGCTGTTACTTCTCTCCAACCGAAGTTTCCTAGTACCCAAAGGCTTATAGCCTGGGCCATATAGGGAAAAAGGACTCCAGGGAACCCACCCGTCTGGCATGCATGTAGTGTAGGCTACGCCTGACGTCGAAATCTGACGGACGCTGATTCTCGGCTGAAACCAAGGCAACCGGTATAATCCCATTAGTATAGTGCACACCGACACTCCGTCATCCTGAACCCTCACTGGTCGGATGCTGCCGAATCTAACCACACAGTCTGACATCGGCATACCGAGGCTTGGCTGAAGGACTCGGGAGCCCACACGATCCTGTTGGGTGGCGGTAGAGGCGGCTTGCGCATAATCCGGCAGTTATCCTGCTGTGTAACCGAAGCATTTCAGCCCTGGCTCATAATATTATACCTCGACTAACGCGGTATTCCCGCAACTCGAGGGGATGTTCGCCTAGTACCCGTCTGGGCCCTCAGAGGGCCAGAGTAGGCTGCTTATTTAATTATGGCTTGCAGCAAAGCCGGCAGCGGAAGAATACTCCTATTTGCTGCCTCTTTCCTGATGCTGAGCATGTTGGGCTCAAGGATAAACTTTGTTTTTTTCTTCTTTTTGGATGACGCTATGTACTTGTGCATCGCGATATCTCATGGAGGATCTGGCATATGTGCCTCTGAGTGTCAGCGTCATCATGATCAGTGTTGAATGTGACGCTCGTATAGACCAACATATGACCCGTATGCATGAAGGAGCTGATGGGGCAAGCAATTAACAATTGGCCCGTTTCCAAAGTGCATTATCAGAGTACCCATTTGCTCACCGGCTGCGGGCCGTTGCCGTTCCACACACACACACCCACACTCTCTTCTCTCTATCTTATGACTTTTCCCGTCAGCATCGGGAACGGGGACGGCTCTCTAGTTCTTACATGGCTTGCAAAAAAAGGGAACGAACTCCGAAGACAAAAAGCGGGATATGTTACGATATTTCACTCTATTACGGACATAGCTGCATAGACCATAAGCCTAGAACGTCTCTATTATGCTCGAGCGGATTGAGCTCCGCGCGGGAAGGATCTCCACTGGGGCCAGAAAGTGGGTGAACAGGAGTGTAGTGTTACGTAGTCATCCTTGGCCAAACCCGGTGTCTTGGAAATTTTTGTAACCCCATTTGCGAACAACCCACCGATCCTCCATTTTTTAAGACTAACGGTCAGCCCTCCAGGAATTTTTTTTTCTTTAAGAAAAAAGATGGGGTCGGCCTGTCGCTACTTGCCCGAGTTCTGGACCGAAAAGGTTACTAAAAACCGGTGGTATTGGCCCATGCAAGGTGGAGCAGATGCAATGTGACATGCAATTGCGTGCATAGGAAAATGCGCACATGGGATACTAATGGAAAAGAACCCATGTCGATGCCTTTTCTTCGCGCGCCACCCAGCCAAACCTGAGTTCCACCAGGATGTACCTACACGTGGTAGGATGGATCAGGGAAAACAAAGTTACAAGGTATGCTCTGCGGGAACTTTAATGGTTTGCTCAAAAAGAGTGACGTTGAGGCGAGGGTTCGTGCTTTAGTCGAGCCAGGGCAAACTTGCATCACACGTCTTGCATGGGTCCTAGTATACGCATGCCCTAGCCCTTCGGGATTTTTATTTTCTGGCCTTCACAATCATGCCGCACTAACATCTATCTTCTGATCATGCGACTCGATCCCCATCCGCGGGTAAAGCCCCTTCTGTAAAGTATATGCCGAAACTCGTAGATTTTTTGGTGGTCGCGGCCCAACCTCGTTTATCCATGTTGAAGTAGCGTCGGTCGCATTTCTAACGTTACTGGTCGTCGTTGGCCAGTGAGCATCCTCTTGTCTACATGCAGTGGCGCGTACTTGTACCGTTTAATGCGCCGCCACGTACCTGGAGCCGCTCTGTCGGGCCAACCATGCGGCCGTGTGGATGGTACAAGCAAGTAGGGGGTGCTAGATATGGTGGGTCGGTAAGCGCGGTAACAGCCCTCGAGTCAACAACTTTTGTAGACTATCTCAGATGACGGCTCGTGTGTATTGGGCTTTGCTAGCGTTGACTCACGACGACATCGTAGACGGAGATCCTCATTCTTCTTTTTTGGTGACGTAAGCTCATGAGGGAACAATCGAGATGGAAAGGAATCTTGCGATGGGGGTCTTCTTTCCAGTTAGTCTCGGATAGTTCTCCAACCAATATGTGGGACTGGATCTCACGTGCTTGTAGGAAGTCTGTCTTGCGCCACTAAAATCATGTATGCGAGCACTTGATCATTACTGCCTTACTCTGGTTCATCTCTCAGACAGTAAATCAATAATCTTTGAGCGTGACATGATGGATCTACAATCGGTCTCTTATCTCATACTGTTGTCCTTTACCTGAGACTGCTGGCCTTAAACCAATGTCGATACCTAGAAAGTCTATGGTTCGGCTATACCGCTATTGGAAGGCCATCACGTTGATCTGCTCTGAAAATTGTTTTTATAGTCGAGCAGCATAAATACGCCCGGATATTCAAGGTATGGTTGCGTGCTTGACGTGCATCGAGCATCTGGAGACTAAAAGTTGATGTCCGGAATCAACAGAATGAGCAAGAGAGACACGTCAGCAGTTCGGCGGGTAGGGCGTTACGACGGACGAGCGGGATGATTGTTTGGTACTTGTTGGGAGCGGATTCGGCGGCTACTGTCTGCTGTGCTTCATCTGTGACATCCCACTACGAGCTAAGCATGATATGTCCAACTCACACAAAATCCTGTAACTGATCTTTCTGGTAGAAAGGTGAACAAGTGATAGGCTCACTTCGTATTAATATGACCGGCAGATATACGCTGAAGGGAGAGTCATATCACTGTGAGCAGTTCTGTAGAACGCCTTCAGGCAGTTTGGTTACTTATAAGTTGATCACAATCTGTTCAGGTTAACGTCAGCCTGTTCTCCGTAACCTGACGATCACATGTGAAGGGACGGTAAGATACTCAATAGCGGGTACAGTTGTTGAATGACATCTGCACAAGACAGAATAAGAACACCACTACCCCTGAACGTCAGAAAGCCGCGAGTTCCCGTCAACGCCACAACGTGGAGATGGAACCTTGATTCTTTCCATTCCAGAACTTGCTTCTAATACGAGTAATGTTGGTTGCCTGAGCCACGATGAGCCACAAGAGATACGCAACGATAGGCTCGTGCTTTCCTTAGCTTGTTTCAGCCGGTTGACATCAGTTCTCGATTCCGTCGTGTTCCAAAGGATATGCTTCTAGATGTGCACGAATATTCAAGATTGTGTTCGCTCAGACGTGGAGGTTGGTTCTGATTGTCACGGAAGGGTTGTAATCATGTTTTCTTTATGCTTTATCGATGGTAGAAAGGACGGTCTTGGGACTGCTTGGGGGCACTTCAAAGATCAAATGTTCTCCATGTTGGCTTTCTTGGAATGGACCACGAGGTCTAGTTACTCGCTAGTAGTGTCGAAATCACACCGATGTTCGAAGTCATCCCAAGATGTCGCTTGAGCGACCCTGGAAGGCATATGTTTGACAGAAGGAAGCCACTAGCTCGGTCTGTACTGTACTATACTGTCATTGTGTAAGTCTACAGCATAGCTTTGCTCCTTGAACCAACACCATGAAAGGCTTTGTGCTTGTGCTGCAACACTAGAATACGCTGCTTAGTTTCTATTTGCATCGAGCCACAGGTAGCATTGGCGTGCCCTGGACACTCAACTCAAAGATCACCTTTTTTTCGGGCAAAGTTCCACTTGCCTAGAGCTGAATGGTGTTAGCACTAGCGGATGTAGTGCCCCTGACAACGAGCAACTCGTGACCTGGAGAGACACCATTGTGCTAAGCAATTGTGCCATGCACAACTGCGGTCATATCCGACTAGGCGACTCATGTGTGAAAGTCTTCGTATAAGAACAAGCCGAAAAAGAAGGTTTGCAAGGCAGAAATATAAGAAGGCGGTCGTGTGTGGACTTGGCACAAGTGGCTGATCAAGGGTAGTTGAATCGTGAAAAGTATTGCGAATGACAGTCACGTGACTGTCAAACGCGTCTGGCTGTAGTGTACGTACACATGTACACGTACCTAGGTGCTTTGCAGCATCAAAACTCCCTCGATTATCCTGACAAGAACGAATTAAACTATGCAATAACATAGCTTATTGAAAAGTCCGCCTGCAATAGCCGAACATGGATAGTACGCCCGTAAACGAGTCGCGTCGCAGAGATGCTTCCGAAGGTATCACCACACCAGTCGCACGCTTCGCAACGCCACGCTCCTCTCCCTGGAGCTATCATGGCAGTCCCTTTTCTACTCTGACCGCCAAGCGCAAGAACTGGGCACTTTGATCATTTGCGATTCTATCAACCTTCTCTTGCACCTATAGCCTTGGATGGTCTCGGGTTGGTGTGTGCGGGAAATTAAATGCGGGAATTGAGATGAGGCTGGGTGGCGGAAAGTATGGGGTCTGCTGCAATATTGCGACAACAACTGGGGCTTGAATTGTCTTCAGCGATGGACTGCCTTGTTTATTATACGTTCTCGACCGGCACTATAACAAGGATTGCGAAGATGGACACACCGATAGGAGCTTGACAAGTGCCGTATGAACAGCATTTTGTCGCATACCGCCTTGCTATCGTCCCATGACTCTGCGTGGACGGCCGATCAAGCCTGGCGCAGCCCCTTTTCGACTTTCGCGGTGCGGGTGAATGATTCGCTTTGGGCAGTGGCTGAGGCTGCCAAGTGGGTTCATCTCGGAAATGCCTCGAACAGCAACTGAATTGAATGCTGGAAGTCGACTCTTATGCGATGTGAACACCTCTCACCCAACAGCCTTGATTAGCTAACATGGCAGCGCGTCTGTGTCTGTCGAGTAAGACGTGCCGAAGCTGCTGTATCCATGGTTCACGCCGGAAATTTCTACAGCAAGTGCAGACAGAGAATGACCTCGATCGGCGAAATCCCTGCGTTAATTCAATCTGCTTTGTGGCTGATCCAATGGGAGGTGGTTGAACGGTCGTAAGTTCAATACCAAGGGCCCTGATGATCTTACATGGTTCAGGTCCGATTGGGCCGTTCCGTGCCCTACTTGGGCAAAATGCGCCTGGGATGCAGTGTTGTTCCGTGCTTGTCCTCCGAACTAGCCACGCGTTTGGCACCGTCTAAACAAGCTCACGCTATGGCGACAAGTGGTTCCGTCGCGGGTGATGTTGATAGTGGGCCTGGTCACCACGTATTTACTCATGCACCCCCCAGGGCCGAAAGTCTTTCCTTACCGTGCCGTTAGCACCTCGTTGCCTACCCACGTTCATTCGCTGAATAACTTCACTCTTTTAGGTGTTCAGCACACATTCATTCGGTCGTTATTGTAGAAGTCTGCATCTATCCATTCATCCATATACCGATCGAGTCAATTCACAATGCAGCTCACTACCTTCCTTTCGACTGCTTCCGCCATTATTGCAACCGCCTCCGCGAGGAGCGCCGTGTCGCTAAACAAGGAATGCAATTTCGATCAACCCCATACCCGAATTATCAATCGCTGCGACTACGATGTCTATCTCTGGTCTGTCTTCAAGGGCGATGGCTGCCCAGACGATGAGGCAGTTGTCCTCAAAACTGGTGAAACGTATGCCGAGAACTACCTCAAATCCGCTTCGACTGGCGTTGGTGTTTCCATCAAGATTTCCAAGTCGATGGAGTGCAAGGGAACCGACATTACACAATTGGAGTACTTTATCGACGAGTCCGAGTCCTTCGGTGGAAACTACCTCGACGTTTCTTACGTAGACTGTGGAGGCATGGATTGCCCAGCCAGAAAAGATGGATATTACCTCGTCGCTGGCAATCAAGTTGGCAAACAGAAGGCAGGCGCGGACAACACATGGTGCCCTATTCTTTCCTGCGACGACGCGGCTACTTGCGACACAATGTCCTACGTCCTTCCCGATGACAAGCAGACTAAGACATGCACACCCAACGGAAACATGGATTTCTACCTGTGTGGTGGCGAAGCGCCCGGCAAGGACTCCGATTCCACCCCTAAGCCCAAGCCGTCATCTTCGAAGCAACCCGAGTCTTCTGCGACGCCTTCGTCTACTTCCGCCGCTGATAGCTCCTCCGTTACTCCGTCACCCACGCCCACACCCACGCCTTCGCCGTCTGCACCCGGTATCGTCAAGACGGAGATCGTCTACGTTACCGCATATGTTAACGCTAAGAGGCACGAGCACGGCCGTCGTCACCAAGTTTTCCACGCATAAATTCAAGTGCTCTTGTACCTTTTTCCGCAACAGGATCCTTAGTAGCTAATTCGGCGACACTTTAAAACGTCTATAATTCAGGATACCTGTTTAACCACATGTGCAGTAAAGACAAATGGGACAGGAGACAAAGGTTAATTCAACATCCGTAATGAAAGAGGCAGACAGCGTCGCAGGTCAATATATTCTTCACTATGTAATTTCTTTATCGAAGCGCCTCCCCGTTATTGATTGGGATCGTTTGGCTTGGTTGCATACATCATGCACGCTCTTGAGGTTGTGGTTCCAAGGGGTGCGTCACCTGGGGATTCTGTGTCTCAGCAGCTACGTTCTCTAACACACTTTTAATTTCAATTCTCATGAAGTAACGACCACTATATTATCTTTGGGGTTCTGGCCTCTATTCATCTGGGTTAGTGGGATATACTTGTTTCATCGAATCGCTTTTGCCAGGGATGTTAAATTATTCTCTCATTCTCGACGGGCATTTTGCTCAGACCCTCTAGTCTAGTGTATTTCCTATGTATCTCTGGTACCCATTCTCTTACTACTATAATACTATTCAATGTACAATATCGGTGCCAATCGACTCTACGTGCGTAGCACGTTTTGCTTCCTCGTATTTTCGTCATCAGAAGGCGCAGCTAGTAGCGTGCGGGCGCCTGGACTGCAATTGCGAAACACATTGCGTATGCACCTCGTGAGGACTACGAAAATCAATCAACCGTGAATCTTGAGGTCGGATTATGAAACAAGCTCAATGCCTGACTGCCTGAGTAGCTGCCCCTGTTGTATGTGCTCATGGCGCTCCGTCTCTTAACATACTGAATGGTTGTACGTACATACTGTGCTAACGGTCGAGCATGCGGAACGGTCCAGCTCACGTAAACTGATCGTCACGACCGTGATGCTTGTTCGCAGTCGATCTGCTTGTGACCATCAATGATCAGCGAATATGCTTGGGTAGCCGTAATTCTGTAAGCAATGCCCTCTAACGTTGAAAGATTGTGCACGAATGCACAAATATTTTCCGACAACTGTCAACCCGTCAACATCGGTCATGGATGGACCGTGACTTGGCTACACTGACAACATGCAGGCCGTGCAAACACGTTGGTTTATGTCATGATTGAGAGCCCCACTTGTACCTTACGATTGCAAGTTCACGTGTGATCTCCATGGTCTGAAAACTTGTGCATTCTGGCTCGCGTTCCATGGGTGTCTAATGGGATGTCGGTCGCGATGTGCAACTTTGCTAATATGCGTTACGAACCCCAGGCGCTTTGAATGATGTGGGAGAGGCTTAGTGTTTCAAAGCCATTTTGAATTTACGCACATGTTCAGTCGGCCGTGAGATTGCGTACCGAAGTTTAGTATTGGCAATCGTCCCCTCCATGGTTGTTCGATTATCGAACCGCACATC
This sequence comes from Bipolaris oryzae ATCC 44560, assembly GCF_000523455.1. Lineage (NCBI taxonomy): Eukaryota > Fungi > Ascomycota > Dothideomycetes > Pleosporales > Pleosporaceae > Bipolaris > Bipolaris oryzae. The sequence goes on along the minus strand of NW_006911372.1, from coordinate 87,287 downwards.
GTAGCATCGTACCTGCTTCGTGTATGCATGGTAGACGGGTGGCGTATTGCCTCATCGTGCAGTAGTTCAATAGTCTAAAGTCTTATAAATCGCAGTTGTGGAGTCGATAGTTATGCCCCACAACTGTCGTCATGGACCCAATCTCCACTTCCCTTGCTCACACCGTGTACCTGACATGAGCATATTTTACAATATTGTATTGAGTACCTACCAACTCCTGCATGCATGTCAATACCTAGGCTCACCATTCTTTTGGGACCTGAAAGACCTCGGCGTACCTATGCTATTAATGATCGCCAAAATCTAGATATCACCCTAAAAAGGTTGAGACTGGGCCCTATAGTCTAAGTAATATCATGGATTGAAAATTTAATTTTTAGACCTTAACCTGTGCGACCATCCAAGTTACAATATCTCTACTTAATACAAGGGCAATGCAATTACAATTCAAAACGCGCATACGTATTGCTGTTTTGGTGGGCGATACCTTCAATACGACCTTGACGAACATAGAAAAGCAGATCATCTGAAGTAGTCTTTTATAGTATTGAGAATAGTTTACATATAAGACCTAAGGCCTAAGTAGTCGGCTTTCTTTTCCATGGAAACAGCGGTCTTCTAGACGCCCCTTTTTCGGGACTCTCATTCCTTGCTTTCGGCGCTTCTACCCATTCAACCGCAGCTCTTCCACCAACCACTTCAATACCCCAGCGAACTTCACCGTCCCTGTCTTTGAACCAACCCAGCATGGTGTTAATGTCTGCAGATTTCTTGACCCTATAGCCTCGATCTTGAAGTAGCTCTAAGAGGTTGTCACTACCTGCGACGAGCACCAAGACATCAGCAATAAGCTGGATGTCCCGAATTAAAGTACTCGTATACTTCCGTTGCAGCCAGGTTATCACAACCGTAGTTCCGATGAGCCAAATAACTATCGCAACAGTTAGGTAAGTAGCAACTGCATTCATATGAAGAATTTGAATGCGGCTAGAAACTTGTCCCTCAGCTGTACGGTTCGTGTTTTGGTTGGCGTACTCGCGTTGCGGGAGAGCTGTACCGTTCCATGTGATAGGCGCGCCTAGCTCTTGTATGCTGCTGTCGCCAATTTTCTGGTAAGCTAATCCGCCCGCCTCCAAAGATAGACCATTAGTAACGAAATGCTGGAAGAAGGTTTCGAAGGTTTGTCCAGCATATAAAACAAGCGTCTCGTAATCTAGCAGTGCACTGGGATCTCTATTGACGAGATTGTACATGCTGTAAGTCATCAAGTCCATGTTCATACCGTTTTCCATATCGCGCATGACAAAAGCATTGTCTTGGACGTACTCCCAGAGTGTGATTTTGTCGTTGGCGGCTTTGAACATCGACCCCATGAACAAGACTCCATAGCTTGTGGTCATGTTCACTGGTCCTTTGTATGTTTCATTCAAGCGCTGATTTGATGCGCTGCCGGTGAAATTGCGTTGAACGAATGCCTCTGACCAGGCTTCCTCTGCGGGACGGACGGAACCAACAATCTCAAACGACTGAACAGTACCTGTATCCTTATCTACCGTGACTCTGGCATCTGCTGCTTCAATGGTTGGTAAACAACGTGCAGCTTGCATAGCAGGTGCTTCGTCAAAAATCAAAGCATCTTTACCACCTCCTCGTGGTTTTCCGACAATCCATTTCGTAACGAACGGTACCGGCCACTGACGATCCTCATAAGGGAAGCTCTTGACTTCGATTGGTGACCAATATCCGATCACAGCTGTGTTTGTATCGTTGTTGGTTGTATTTGAACAGCATCGAATCATGCTACTGGTAGCAAAAGTGGAAGTATTTGAAGGGCCATCATTAAAGATCGTGGGTGGAAGAATATAGCCATCTTTTGAACCTGGTATGTCTACTTCCTGTTGATATGATGATGGGAGATTATCTGTCGTATTGAGCCATGTCGAGGTGTTTACTATTTCCGGTATTCTTTGACATTCGAGCTTGGCTCGAAGAGCTTGTGTCGTGATTGTCACATTGCTCGGATATAAAATGCCTTGTTTGGGGTTGGGTTGCACTAGTGCTAATCCACTTGCTTTAGACAGATCAATAGGAATGAAACTCCAGCCATCATGTGTCCAGGTAGGCTTTGTTCCGTTGAGTGATAGCTGTATGGTAGCCCCGGGCAACCAATTCTTCGGTGGGTCTAAGAGAAGCTCGTTGAGTACTTTCCAAGGAAGTCGGCCTGGGTTGGTTCCTGACCAGAGATCATCCGCGGCCCTGTGAGTAGTCATGATTGGCAACATTCTATCTTCTAGAGTCCTTTGAAAAACGGTCGGATGAACGACGTTTGTAGATTGCCGCTCAAAGACTGCTGACATCGATACGGTGACTGTTATACAATTGTCAGCAAATGAATAGAAGGTTTCTGGGAGACGTCGTACGGATCTGGCAAAGAACACTACCCAGAGCAACCATGAACAGTATCCAGTGCCTATTTAGCGCGGCCTTGATGGCTGCTCCGATCCAGGTCTTGGAGCGATATGTTAGACCTGCCCCACTCCGGATTGGCGTCGGCCGTCGTGACATTGAAATGTACGGTTGTAATATCCTGAAAGTTGAGTCTAGCTGATCCCACCATAGTCCAATGACTATACTGATAACGGTTGGTGCGATCGAAATTGGGGCGAAAGTAGAAAAGCTTAAGCCAAGTTTCGAGATGTCGGCTTCGTAAATAAAAGCTTGCTGTGAAAGGCGGGACCGTATAGAGAAGACGTTGAGTACCAGTACAGCTATCAGAACGCAGACGAGAAAGCAGAAGAGTGCGAAGAGCATGCTTAATCGCAAGACTAAAGGTTGCCAGTGCTGTATTTTGTAAGAGGTTGCAACTGTGGCTTGATACAAAGTCAGTTTTATCAGAGCTCGACAATCGATGATGTTAACTCACTCGTGCTACTCGAGGCATGATTTTCAGTCGCGCGTATCTCTCCATCCTGCATGTAAAACCTGTCCTGCTTCAAGACTTCCTGAAGCTCCTTACGGGATGCTTTGTGATTTCTCCTGAATATTGAAGATTGTTCTGACTGACTTCGAATGAGCATCGCATGTCCGATAGCACTGCCAGGGTCTGTAGTAAGATTGAGCGGACGAAAAGTAAGTCGGGAAACCCAAAACACAAGGGCCAACAGCACAGAAGATACAAGAAACAGAACGGCCAAGGCTATTCCGATCTCCCTAAGCACCATGACTCTCTCCTCTACCAAAGTAGTTTCACCCTTGATGGTGTTGGCTTCCACCGCAGCCGGATCGCGGAGGGCCTCATGAAGACACTCGGTAAAGAACCGGCCTTTGACCCTCGCAACCTGGGCACCAAATTCTTTGTCTTCAAACATTCGAGTGATGTTGAAAGAATAGATGGCGCCGAGTAATGGGCCCACTCCAGTGAATACAGGTGCAGACCTGACTATTTTTGGATCAGCGTATGGGCCCTGAACGTCATCCAGTCCTCGAGTCGCATCAGTTTGCATGCTCTCCGTGTTGAAGTAATCAGCCCAAGCATCCTGTAAAATCGTTCTTTCAAATTTGGGTATGTCCAAGAGTTCCTTTGGTATTGGCGTGCGGTTGGCCGAGTCGACTTGTGTAGAAGTGATGTTTGGTGGCCTCCCTGTTGTCATCAACGCGGAAAGGTTGCGGCTTTCCTGGAAATAATGAGACTGACAAAGTAGCGCCTTCATGCGAAATTCAGGCGATCGTTCAAAGGTCCGGTTGTGCTCTATGCCGGGACCCCAGCTAGTATTGAATTGCACGTCTTTCGCCCAGGGTGTGCTTAATATAACAATATCGCGATTCGCGCACTCATCGGACGCACTATGCCTGGCATACGGACTTGTCTCTGAGACTTCGGCAGGGAATGGCTTCCTACCGAGAAGCAGTAATGTCTTGCTTTGCACAAACAAGGTAGAGGTATTCGACCATGTTAAGCCCCCTGCACTGATTTGACCAGCAGTAGGATGGAAAGACATATTGTAGGTACATCCATCATTTGACTTTAGAACAAAATGAACCATAGGTTCAATGCCTTTGTAAGGCCCATGTTGCATCCGGTCGTACGCACTGTATGGTGTGGGCTCTAGAGTATCACTCTCCAAAGTCATGTCCTGACAGCTCAGATCCGTATGAAGTGCCATGGTTTCGGCTGTCCAAGAATTGTATTTGGACACCAGCTCGGGTCCAAACTGACCACTCTCGATAGAAGGCCAAAACGGTAGTGTGAGTGATTTATCTGAGATCCAAGCCGAAGTGGAAACATTTCTCATCAGAGCAGCCATCGTCCTGAAATATGTCTCTCTGTTAGCAACGATGGATAGCTGTGCGTTATTCCGCGGTACAATTCTGCTGAATTCCAATGGTCTCGAGATGACCACTTCTGCAGATGTAAGAAGAGCAGAAGATAAGGGGGAAATGGCGAAGAGAGCCATGATGTTGACGAATGTACAGCAGATTAGACACCAGCTGGTTTTGCCAATCGACTTGCGCTTAAAGAGAAGATCGGATAAGATGGTCCACCACGCCCTTGGTGTCTGTAACACCGTTCCAAAAGCATTGACACCCTCGGGTGGTGCTTGAGCCAAGCGTGTAAAAGGTTCTGTCCGCTTCGCATCTTCGAAAAGGATTACTGTTAACTGAGTGTATAACACGGCCAGCAGAGTAGGTGTGAAACGCCACCCAAATAATATGGCAGAAGAGCCATCGTCTGTAGCGAGACCGTAATGGTTTTGCGAATACCAGACAAGCAGTGATACAGCAATTCCAAGACTCAAGCTGACCGAGATGGGTACGACCAAGAAGTACCATTTAAAGGTGAATGGCAGCCAATTTGTTTCTTGGTCATGGCCATGGCCATTTTGTACTTTGTGATATTAGAAAATTGACCAATTTTAAAATTATGGAGTAGCAAACCTGATTCTGGGGGGACAGGATTAGGTGCAGGCGGACTGAGGGACCCTGTTTCAACTGGAGAGACGGGGCTTCCCAAAGATTGATCCATGATTATAGTCTTCACAACACCTCCACCATGTAAAGAAACTACCGGGAAAAAGAAAAATAGCTAAGAAAGGGACAGTACCATACTCTACCATACTCGCAATATGGGAGCATGTGCATACTATTTGAGTTGTACGCTACCTTCCCTCAACCGTACCTGCGTCCCTTGTCCCCATAGTATACATTGCGGCACAGCAACTAGCGCAACAAGAACTCCACTGCCAAGAGTGAAATTCAGTAATAACATACCCGGTGTTCTGGACGCGATCGTGTTTCATGCCCGTCGTGCAATAGCACGGCCGGCTAAGCGCCCGGCTGAAAGTTCAGACGGCCGTGCTGCGGTTCGCGCCGACAAGCCAGCGGCAAAGGGTATACCTAAGTACATGGCGATCGTGCAGCCTAATCGCAAGGCGCACTCAGGACAGCGAAGGCTTGGAATTTATGGGTCTACTGTGGACTACTGAAAGGAAGTTCGAGTGCAGTCACGTTATGGTCGATTAGGTTTTGGAGCCGCAGGTGGATGAGATTCGACGACGCCCGATTCAGTCACTTAGCCCGATGTGATGTTCTCTTCCCAGCCTACCCAAGACTGGAACACACGCTCTGGTATCATGTCCCATGAAAGTTTATTCCAAGTGGCTTTTGTTGTCTATTTGCATGGGGTTGAGAGTTGTGCTGGTTCATGACTTATGCCAGTCGAGATGTATTGGGTGTTCATGAGATGGATCCAGATTTTAGCCGCCCGGCCCAAGTACCGAGAGGTACCTGGCATATACCCACACTTTAGCAAGGTCACTCTTATCTGCCTGCCCTTTTCGCATGTTAGCCCCGTAATTTCCTACCAGGCCATTGGAAAGTAAAAAAAGGTGTCGCAAACTGGCGAGGTGCAGACAAGCGCGGCTAGCAACATTGAATTGTTCTCAAAGTATCGATATTGCATAAAGTATGCATACTACAACTTTGCCTTCTCAAGTCTATCTGTATGTTGCACAAGCCCATTTATCCAAACAGTATGCTTTGATATCGACAACGATTTGACCTAGGTTCAAAGGCGACTTTCTCTGAATCTACAGTCTGCTGTCTCCTTTCATGGATGGCACAATAGCTACCGCGGTCGCAAATTCTCCATCGTGACTGATACTGATCTCACATAGCTGTCCCTCCAACTCATGCACATCGAGAAGAAGATGAGATTGCACCTTGCGACCAAAACTAGTATCCGTAGAATCAATCGAAAGAGCCTGTGCTTTGTATATCTCGTCGAGAATTAAGCCTTGTGGACGTGACGATTGGTGTTCGTTACGATCCAGCAAAGTAACGGGGAGAATCATGATTTGTTGGAAGCCTCTGGCGTTTTTATCCAGATGGTCGCATGCTTTGCGACATGCTTCCTTTGCAGCAAATCTTTGTTGTGTGAGCTTCTGAGTTCAATAGTTTTGCGACTTTGTGTACATACCGGCCTGCGAGAAATGCAGCAACAGCGTCGGGTTTTGTCAGAATGTCGTCTGCAGATGCAAAACGCTGCCAAAAGTACTGTTGTTCATGGCTGGTAAGAACTCTCTTCAAGAATTGGTGCAGCGGGCGCAGCGGATCGCTATTGTTGCGTCTGGTAATGATGCCACGTAGCCTCGAGATACTGCAAATATCTGTGCCCACTCTGAACGGGAACGGAAATGCTCGGGGTGGCATGGATGTGAGTGGTGTGTGTTGTATGCATGAGAGAAGCGTAAGTAGTGCCGAGCCCAACGGGACATAATCTATGCATAAATAAACAAAAACTAGTTTACATTAACAAAAAATTCCCCCATAAAATATCAAATCAGCGTGATGATCTGACAAAAAAGAGACGACGTTGGCCAGATTCGAACTGACGCTCCCGAAGGAACAAGATTTCTAGTCTTGCGCGATAACCACTCCGCCACAACGCCTAGTGTTCGAAACGTTCTTAATACTTCGATGGGAACTTGGATAATTATATAAATAATAACTTGACAAACTTTGATTATTGCTTATTAGAGACTACGAGAGTCAAGCATTGACTCAGGCTGCCTAACGTGTTCCGATAGATAGGGGGGCATTTTCCATTAAGTAGCGTTTTTCAACTGGCCCCTTCATCCTGGACAATAGCATCTTACTAATAAGAAGATATCATATCATTCTTTACCGTAAGACATTACTTACCGACATATTAAAAAGAACAGTGCCCACATCTTGACCAGATGAACGATGATATTGAGAGGGGGCATTGTGTTACTAGAAGCCGTTAGTGGAGACTTCAACGAGGTAAAAGGAAGAGCAAAAGCTACGTTGTCTTGTATCGCAACATCTGAGAAAAGGACAGCAATAAGAAGAGTTGGTCTTAGCAAACTCTCATCAGTATACGAGAGTTTGAGTTTCAACTGACAAGTCTGACTTCGCTGTTACCCGCGCAGTGGCCGAATCATGAATACATAAGGACTCCTTAGTATTAGTGTTTTCTCTCTCCTGCATCATACTCACCTTTACTCTCTTAAAGCCATTCTCACGACTTTGCCATCACCTCTGCTGTACATGCTCTTTGAACCAACGATATGAAGTCTATTCTTGTCACCGTGTTTTTGCTTTTGGCACCTGCACAAGTGTTGGCAAACTACCCAGGTGTGTCATCGTAGCTGTTACTATTCGTGACCTTCTTACAGTAAATTTCTGACATATCATACGTCTTACAGTCAAGCTATGCTGTGGGCCAGGAACACAAGGACGAGATAAAGATCCACCGTTCAATTGCGAGAACCATTCCGGCTCTATGCTTTGTGTATGTATTACCAAAACACCCAGAATATCTATCTTTGCGATTAACAACTACAGTGTGTCAACGCCGATAAGGCCGATCCTCAGGATAAATGTAAGGTGGGAATGGATGCGCATCGTCTGGCTGTCGCAGGCCTGGAGAACCCAGAAAGACGGGGACATGATACTTGCCGCTACACCGTAGGCAGGGACCCGGTACATGGTTTTCGATGGTGTGCCAAAACTGGTAGCAGCTGGTAACTGGCATCTTTTTGGACCTAGAGTGGCAATGTCTTATTAGAATGAGAAGGGCACAAAGCTCTCGACGTCAAGGGAACCAAGACATTGATTTTCATGGACAAGAAATATGGTGCTGTGGAATAGATGCTCGATAATAATCACATTACTATCAAGAATGAAAGATACTCGAGTTCTTAGCTATCGAATACCCCCAAATCAACTGTAGACCCTGGTGACTTGATGTTGAGATGCACTAATCACTCTACATGTCACGTGACTACAACTCGCCTCGAGTCGTATCCTTGGTGCTTACTTGCTACTAGTTCTTAGTCGTAGTACCACACTCGGTTGGAAACATCTATTAGCCCAACGACTCGATGCATATGCTTTATGGCGTTCACTCCGGATTTATCTGTACTCCAAATGATTGTAAAAAAAAACCAAAGTCTAGCAGAATGAATTTTGTAAATGCAAAAGGCTGAACAACGCATATATACTGTAAGTAGATGACGGTGAACTGTACGACAATGCGCACGCTTATGGCCGCATCTCGGAATCTGGAAGCTGAGATAATCAAAGAAGGAATTGTGCTTTCCCGATGCACTCGGAATCCGATGATGGGTTGTGCGCAGTCAGCTTCGTGTTGGGCCGACCATCATCCCGCTCAGACCGCACGCATGTACGTACGTAAGTACCAGGGTTAGTGCTCAAGCAAGCTGCAAGTGTTGAAACAGTGCTGGCAGTTTTCAACGCCAATCCGCGTGCGACTTGCAAGGCAAATGGAAGGTGACGCAACGCTACACCGTCATTCTGCGAGGCTTACAGACAAGGGGCCCCAGGTTTAAGAAGTTAGGCTTGGGGTGTGGATGCGGGGCTGAATGCTCGGACTGCTTGGCTTTCCTTCCGTCGAGTCCGGACTAGGGACAGAGGAATGGGGCCGCTACGGGTGTGGTACCTGCGACGGCCGCATATCAGTGAGTGACGATCGATGCTGTGGCAACGCCTGTTGGCATGTCTCTTCTAAAGGCCCGTTTTCCCACTGCTTATTATCTGCTTTGGTCCTGTCGCGCGTTGCTTCGGATCATGTACGCTTCCTAAGTATTTCCAATGCAACCACCTACTTCACCAAGCCTCCTAGGCGTTCGGATTCTCACACTAGATGCTACCGGACCTGAGTACTCGCGCTGGCGACGCAGTGTCAGGTTTGCTTTGGAAACGAAAAATGGGTGGAAATACTGCAATGGCAGGCGTCCGATGCCGATGCCAAAGGCAACACCAGCCATAGCCGAACCTAACGACATACAACCAAGTTTACTGCAGGAACGACGAGAATGGGTGCGACGAGACCGCGAGGTCAAACTTGACATATTCCAGTCACTAGCAGAAGAAGTGATGCAGGACGTATTTGGTGTCGGCCCTCCGCTTCCCCCCACACAGTACACTGCGCAACAAATGTTGCAAGCACTAGACAATCGGTTTAGTGTCTTTGAGTTTGAAGGTTACCACCACGCCTTCTGTCATTTTTTGAACTTGCACGTGGATCAGTATGAGAATCTCGACGATTTCAACAAGGAGTTCCTAACGGTGCTGGAGGACCTGCATGACTATGGCCACCCAATATCCAATGTCCAAGCATGCAGCGCATACTTTTCCAAGCTGCAATGCACGCAGAACCCATGGGTAGCAAAGAAAGTGGCAGAATGGGATGTCCAGCCTTTCGAGCCTCAGCTGTGCGATCTTATGCAGGCAGCAGTGCTCTGGCCGTGTACCAAGTCTCTTGCATCCAACTCGTGGCGGGACTGCTTTGCGAAGCCATCACCAGAAGAGCATATCGATGATGGTGCTGCACCTGGACCTACATATAGCGACCTTGCACCCGAACTTTCGGACACATCCACCCTGTCATCCAAAGCTTCACATTCGAGAGAAATGTCCGAGCTGATTTCCGAGCGGCAAATTAAAACGGCGATTCATCTGAGCAATAGGCAGTTCGATCCAAAAGCACTATGTGAAGCGCTTGAGAGGATTCCAGCTATAGTAGGTTCAGAAAGGCCAAGTCTGGACCAAGGCATAAGAACAGACCCGACAACGCCTGAATGGCTAAGCGCAAGAGAGAGTATCGATTCACAGCCACCGATGCAGAAGAATGCAGGATCAGAATCAACCGATATACCAATACTTTTACTACCACCAGCCGCGCTCCACAAACCAGACAGCAATCCACACATGCGTTCTCTATCAACCCCCATACCCGAGATAGCACTCAGCAACCCCACGATCCCAGAAAAGAGCCCTCGACGAAAAACAACCGACTTCTCATTCAAACAGGCCATAGTCTCTATCCAAGCAAGCCAGAAACCCCCCTCACTGTCCGAGCACCCCGCATTCCGAAACAGAGCATGGTCCCCCCCAGAAACCATAACCGCAGACCTGCACCCAGCCCTGCGCCCAATGACCCCACTCCTCAAGCCCCAAAAGCCAAAGCCGAAACAAAAAGAACGCTCCTGCTCGCCCCTCGACCTCTCAAGATCCAAGCCGCCGCCTCCACTACGCAACCACCACCGCCGCCGCGCCCGCAGCGTAGGAAACTTCTCCGCCCAAGACACCACCTCATCCTTCCTCCCCCCACCCTCCAGCACAACCGCAAGCGGGAGCAGCAGCACAAGCACCGTATTTACCCTCCCCCTCCAAGGCTCCACCCTTCTTTCCATCCCAGACACCACCACACCGCCATGCTCACAACTCTCATCCACCTGTCCCTTACCTCCTTATAACCCCACCCCGCCGCTTCCTCCCCCCTCCCCAGTCCATTCCCCATCCCCATCTCAAAAACCCCTCCCATTCCTCCCTTTCCCCTTCATCCACACACACACCCGCTCCCCTTCCGCACCACCACTACCAACCCAGCGCCCCGTCCAGCCTCCCGTCTCGAAATTCTCCCTCTCTCCTACACCGGATGCTGCGCACAAAGATAAGCATGCGAGGAGTGGGCATAGGCGGTTTAGGAGTACGGGGGATTGCGATGCCAAGGCTAGGAATAAGGCGGGGTATAAGAGTGGGAAGGAGGCGAGGGATGCGAGGGATGATAGAAAAAAGGAGAAGGAGAAGGAGAAGAAGAGGGAGAAGGGTTGGAGTTTGGGGGTTGGAAGGATGGGCAAGTTGGGAGGAGGAGGAGGAAAGGGAGAGGAAGATGGAGGGGATGTGTAGATGATGTTCACCCTCCTTTTTTTTTCGTTGATATCCAAGTTAGCTGCTATTTGGAGCGTACCTATTGTTGCTGTTGCGGAGTCACTCGCTTGTTTTCCATATACCCTTTTTGTTTTCGGTTTTCGGTAGTCTACCTAGATTGGTTAGGAGGTATTTCCATTCTGGTCTTGTCTTAGCTTCCTTTCCTTGTGAATCGAAACAAAACAGATTGAATGACTGTGGTCCAAAATATCTCCCCTTTTCCAACTTTTCATCAGATAGGACTGGTATACTCGAACATCAAACATCACAAGATGGAAAAAGGGCTGTTGTCTTGCACAATAAAGGAAGAAGATCAAAACTTTTGCTAAAAAAAAATGACAATTGGTCTATATTCGCCATCTTATGCTATAGGGATGATGCAAGCGTCTTTAGGTCCCCACATCAAGTGTCATTAGTCGTGTCATGCGTATATTGAAATCACGACTTGTCTACCATGTAATGTTGTACAAGCCCTCTACATCTACTGCGTCTCACGCACGACCTTGTCTACAGCCTTTGCAAAGTAGTCAATGTTGTGTGAGTTGAGACCAGCCATGGAGATACGGCCGTTCTTGGTCATGTAGACGTGCGAGTCCTCTCGGATCTTGAGCACTTGCTTCTCGGTCAAACCGGTAAAGCTGAACATGCCAATCTGGTCGGTAATGTGGTTCCATGTGCCGGGTGTGCCCATTTGCTCGAGCTTGCTGCGGAGCTCCTTGCGCATCTCCTTTATGCGGCCAGACATTGTGCGGAGGTTCTGTTCCCACTCGGCAAACAGGGTGGGGTCGTTGAGGACCGTCGAGGCGATGCGGGCGCCGTATGCAGGAGGATTTGAAATCTCGGAGCGCTGGAGGATGGCAAGCTGTGAGGCAATGCGAGTGATGGTGGACTGGGCGTCGGACGAGGGCGAGGTGATGAAGTGGAAGCAGCCAGCACGCTCGCCGTACAGGCCAAAATTCTTTGCGTACGACTGAGCAACGCACAGCTCAAAGCCCTGTTCGACAAAGTAGCGGATGGCCCAGCCGTCGGTAGCAAGGTCGCCAGATGCGAAACCTTGGTAGGCAGTGTCAAAGAAGGGAAAGTGCTTCTTGGACCTGATGACGTCGGCGATCTTCTTCCACTGATCTTGGGTAGGGTCAACGCCCGTCGGGTTGTGGGCACACGCGTGTAGCACGATGATGCTACCCTCGGGCGCGCCCTGGATGGCAGAAATCATGCCATCAAAGTCGAGGCCCTTTGTGTCCTTTGAGAAGTAGGGGTATGTCTTGTATTGGATGCCGACATTGGAGAAGATCTGGAAGTGGTTGGCCCATGTGGGGTCAGAGAAGTAGACGGTGCGTTCTGTCTGGGGCTTGTAGAATTTTGCGAGGAAAAGGGCGCCCAAGTGGACGGCTCCGGTACCGGAAATTGTCTGGAGGCTGGTGACCTGTGTGGAGTGAGCTCAGGCCATGAGAAAGTGGCGTGAGAAGCTTACCCGCTTGTCCTTGATGGCGGGGCTGTCACCACCAAGAACCAGCTTCTGTGATGCAGTTGTGAACTCGGGTAAGCCGGCAATGGGCAGGTATTCGTGGTTAAGGTTGGGGTCGCTACGGAGGCGCTCTTCAGCCTGGAAGGAGAGTGTGAGTAAATAGTAGCAAAGCAAGTTAATAGTAGGACGCGGGGAGGGGTGTGAATCACCCCGCACTCGACGTGGACTCACCATCTTAACGACAGGCAGAATCCAAGGCTTTGCATTGTCGTCCCTGTAAGCGCCAATGCCCAGGTCGACCTTGTTGGGGTGCTCATCACGACGGAAGGCAGCCATCAGACCAAACAAGGGATCTTCAGGCGCCTGGGGGACGACATTGGCGTCGAAAGCGGTGGCAGCCATGGGGTCAATGTGTGAGGAGATTTGGGAGAGTCGGGTTTGAGGGGTAGTAATGGGGTTGGAGGAAGAGGGTTCGGAGGAGGATGGGGATGAAGTAGATGAGGCTGGCATGGTTGTGGCGTCTGAGTGCCAACCAAGAGCACCACGTCTCGCACCGGTTACGTTTCACCGCCCGAGCAAAGGGAAACTGGACGCCGCGTCTGCCCACGCTAACCCCCGCAGATTGTATTACGGGGAGGGGAGCGACCGGCCGGTGAGGAGATGCGGAGAGTGGAGCACGGGGGTAGTGTACCGGTGCGACGAGATGCAGATGCAGATGCAGAAGCGTGAACGACGAACGACGAACGCCAGGCAATGCAGGCAGGGCCTGACTGCACCCGGCAGGCCGCTATATAGGTACCACGCACAATACAGCGGTTTTCTTGCCCGGTTCATCTGATGCAGGGTCGTGTGAGCAAGCCGAGGCACATGTCGAGCACCATGGCAGCCGAGTACCCGCCCACGCCTTCTCACATGCGCTGTCTCTGCTACTGTATTACGTCGTGACAAGCTTCCGTCCAGGTTTGCGGGCAGTCTAGGAATGAACCGCTGTGGGGGGGAGGGGGACCCCACAGGGCTGGCATTGCTTGCTTCTTGTAGCAATATGGTCCACTCAGCATGCGCCCGTTGCTAATGCGCCGAGTCTTGCATTGCACTCGCCATGTTGGGTATCTACTACTTCACACAACTACTACTTCACACTGCCCTCAGGCTCTTATGCTCTTACACAAACAAGTCCCACAGCACCAGCGTCGCGCAAAAGACACTTGTTGCCCAGAATACCTTTTGCGCCGTGCTGCCCCGCTCCGTCGCCCGCTTCAACTCCTTGTTACCGCTCCCCACATTCTCCTGCGTGTTGAGCGAGTCCTCCACTAGCTGGTCAATGTGCGCTGCCTGCATGCTGAGATTGCTGGCCAGCGTCGACTGCAGCTCAGAGATCTCGGTGAGTGATTTTTCCGTTGCGCTGCCTGGGCGTTAGCAGATGCATAGTCACGCGCATACACCACCACATACCGGATCTTGTCAAGCTGGTCCTCATACTGCTTAAGCATGTCCTGGTTCTCTTGCGCAAACAACTGAAGCTGTTCGGGATCCAGCTGATTCTCAATCACCGTGCTCTTTTCGTCCGGGTTGTACGATGCCGTCACTCGGTAGTCTGGGTCAGCACTCTGTCCACCCTTGGGCTCGTTGTAGTCGGCCATAGCCGGAGCTGTAATCCTGCTCTTGTGCAATACACTCTTGCTCTTCTCCACCTCTCGTGTGAGCCGAATCTCCATCATGTTGCTCTGGAACTGCCCACACTCCTCGAGCTGCTTCTGCAGCGACCATATGATGCTCTCTCTATGCGCCTTGATCGTATTTGCCTTGGCCTCTTCAATCTCCTCCTCTGGGCTCTTTGCTGTGATTGCCCCGCCTGCTGCCCATCGTCCCAGCGCGCCCAGCCCCTGCTTCGCCCGCTTCCTCAGCGCAACTTGGCTCTGAGCTGCCTGTCGTGCTTGCTCTGCAACTCCCAGTGTCTTGATAGCATCGTTGAGTTGGCGTATTGACTGCTTCGCTTGCAGATCAATCTCGTTGCGCTGCGCATCGCTCAAGTACTTTGAGTCCTTGTCGGCGGCAGAGGAGGTACTGCTCCGTGCCAGCTGTTTTCGGCGGGGTGGATTCGCAGTAGAGAGATAGCTCTGCCGTATCGATTTCAGGTCCGTGTGCAGCTTGGTTATGTGTGTTCGCTGTTGCAGTTAGCTACCATGACCCATCTTGCTGTGGCGCGCAACGTGGCCTACAATGCGGTATGCCTCCTTGACAAAGTCGTCGAGTGCTTCGACTCGAAACTCAAAGGGTTTAATTGGCGGCGCATTGTGCTTTGCAAGCACCTGATTAAAGGTGGGCGTGATGTCCATTGTGTCGAGGTGCAAGCAACTTGCTCGTATGAGATGACGATGCTCCCCGCGGGAATGTCATGCTGGTCTTTCGCTTCTCGGCCAATGACGCACCACCCCTTAGCACCGACAACATGGCCAGACTGCAGCCTGCCTTTTTTCCCTTCTGGGCCCATCTCCAGACTGACTAGATCCAACCTACCTTGCCCCATCCTCGAGGCCATGTTGTTGGATATATGTAACGTCACATACACCAACTCCCAACAACACTTCCTCGCCCTTACCCCCTTGTGTCTTCACTCTTGCGTATCCCCGCATTTCCGCATTCCTAGAGGCACCACTAGTCCCCAGTCTTGTACCAAAAATACTACCCAGCGTGGCTTGCATCAGAAGATGTACTAGAAGGCTGAGTCTTGGATCGCCCCCAAATAACACGCCTAGCCTTCCGATTGGGCCCTAGCAGCCATCGTCTCACGACTAACCGCGATCATCTCGCGAATAACCTGTCAGAAGGACTGGACGCCCTAGTTCCAGACTCGGTCACAGTATACACTTTTGTCTTTGATGACACGGCTTTCTTCATTCCAACCCGAGTTGCAAAGCTCCTCGTCCTCCTACAGGGACAGCTGACATGTCATCTCACAGTGACCTCTGGCCTTTTGACAGTAGATCACTCGCCAGGTGAAACCTGAAGGTCGTACCAACCACTGCCAACATATCAGCTTATTATTAGGCTACCCAATGGCTGCTCAGATGCAAGGTCGTATTCCCTATTGCTCCAAGGCTGGGCACGCCGTTGGCGTAGTGAGAATTGTCTGTTGACGTTACTCTGGATACCAGGGTGATAGCCACAAAAAATGTCACATACGGGACCCTCCTGACTATTTGTACACTGATGCCCTCGCACGCTTTGATTTTGCTTCACTGAATCCACTCAATTCACTAGCAATCCTAATAGTAGACTCCCTACCACACCAAAGCTCATTCAAACCACCTTCCTAAAGACGAGAGACACCATGAAGTCCAACAACATGCTCCTTGCCTTCTTTGCTTCTGTCGCCATGGCCTCGCCTGCCGCCCTCAACATGCGGGCTGACGAGGCTTGTATGCCCATATCTTACACTATTTCCGAATACTCGCTCGTTACCTCGCCCACCTCGGGCAGCGTCCACTTCACCTTCCAGTCAGCCTTTGCCCCTGGTGCCACCATCGACGACTCGGTCCAGGATGGCGCCCAATGCAGCGCCTCTGATACCTCTGTCCCCAACAGCAACGAGTGCCAGGTGTCCAATCGTCGTCTACTCTTTGATCTTCGTGGGCCTCAAGAGCAAGCTTACTACCAGATTACGCACACTTGGTCTTGCAACGGGTAAGTTTAGTACTTGCATTGTGTTGGACATGATCATTACGTCATCTCTTATCTGAGACTCAGCTAATGGTTACGACAGAGGTACCTGGCTCTCTGGCACTCCTGTCAGAATTGATCCCCTCACCTGCCATACCGAAGGCGACGAGCGCACCTGCATTGGCGGTCCTCTGACCATTGCGCCTCAGAATGTGCGCAGGATCTGCAGCACTCCTACATGCCCCTAGCCTCATTTCATGCACCATATGAGGACTGTCTAGAGGTCTACATGAACTAGAGATGTGTGTGTGTTCATGAAGTTATGCAATCCGGCCATGAAACAGGCACAGAGTGGCTAGTAACCGAAAGAGCTGATATACCAAAGGCTCAGTAATCCCTAATAGAGAGAGAGATGTAGCCCACAAAAGTGTTTTTACCTAGAAACTCAGCAATTCCAAACGTACTCGGTCTTTTTTCCTCTCAAAATAATGTGACGTGCCGTGCAAGAAACCCTCGCTCGTCCGATTGACACACCATTTCACCACCACCTCGCCCCAAATATCTTCGGCGCAACCCTATCCCTCTTCTTATCCGCCATCAAATCAATCCTCTGATGCCCCTTCACATCCACCGCCAACGTCTCATACTCAAACTCATCCTGACTCGGCCTCTTGGTCAAATGCACATGCACCACGCCCTGGCCCCTCGGCCCCTCCACATAAAACTTGAACCGCAAGTGCTCCGTGCCCCACTTGTCCGTCTCTTGTGTACTGCTAATCTGGCGATTGCGCGCCCACCGTGACCACGACGGTTCGCCGTACGCCGCAATTTCCGCGCCTGGACCTAGTAGTTTCTGGCAGCGGGCGTCGGCGCGGATGAGGTCTGTTGCGCGGTTGAAGTAGGCGGTTTTGGAGGTGGGGCTTAGGACGTCGGAGAAGAGGAAGTAGCCTACGCCGCCCTGTAGTTTGCGCGTTAGTTGTGTGAATATGGTTGTTTTTTTAGGGTGGGTATAGTCGTACTGTTGCTAAGATGCCCACAAGAACGACGACCAGGTTGACGCTTTGCTGGGTTGTTCGGACTATTTTTTCGCCTGGCGAGAGGTCGGACCAGCGCACTTGGCCCGTGTCGCCGGTCAGTGAGATGGATTTTCTTTGGGTCTGCGGCGACGGATTGCTCGTCGATGTGTGTGTTGCTTGTGCATTTGATGTGGAGGAAAAGAAGGCTTTGCGCCCGAGTTGCGCCTGGGGACTGGACGCGGGCTTGATGCGTGGGAGGAGGAAAGTAGGTCGCAGTAAAGCGATTGCTTCGGCTGGTCTGTATACTGCGGCCATTGTGCGTGTGGTGGTGAGGGGTCAATGCGATCGCTCAGCAATGCGGAGTCGGAGGCTCGTGTGACGGCGGAGGTGGGAATGCAGCCAAGGCCGAGGCTGCAGCTTGGTGGCGGCCCGTAAGTCGGTCCCTGGATACCAACTAACTTTTGGGTTATCCAAATCACCTGTATACCCTATTCACACTCGCTACTCACTCTTTTCCTCAGTCTTATTCTGCGCGATTTGTACCACTTGGGTTGCATCGGGCGACATTGAGCGCCAGACAGGATGAGTTCCAACAAGAAGAGTAGCCTCACGGGCTATCTTCCGGATATCCTCATGGCAGCTGCTGCCGTACGTGTCTGCCCCTGTTTGCTTGTCTGCCTTTTTTTCGATATTGAGAATTGAGCTGATGTGCAAGACAGCCATTAATAGCCTACTTTGTCATCCGCAACCTGCTCACGCGCCTCGATCCCGAAGCCCAACAAAAAGAAGAAGCCCGCGCAAAGGCCACGGCCGCAACTCGCAAACTCGATGCTATTCTTACAAGTAAACGGCGGAAAAGCTATAGCGAGTATGACAGTGAAGATGACGACGAGACGGACTCGCGGCATCGACGGCCGCGGATACAAGACCTCAACCTCAACACGTACGAACAAACAATTGCTATGGAAGTCGTTGCGCCCGAGGAGATTCCCGTCAGCTTTGAGGGTAAGTCATGACAAGTTCATTGGAATGGTGCTCAGCTCTGGGCTACAGCTCGGACACAACTGGCGCATGCATGTGCATGCTTTCAGCAGCAGTGTTTGGAAAACGGCAATAGGACTGACAACAGACAGACATCGGAGGTCTCGACTCCATCATTGAAGAACTCAAGGAATCCGTCATCTATCCCCTCACCATGCCCCACCTCTACGCTCACAGTTCCTCGCTCCTCAGCGCACCTTCAGGTGTCTTGCTCTATGGTCCTCCCGGTTGCGGAAAGACGATGCTGGCCAAAGCCCTCGCACACGAATCCGGCGCTTGCTTCATTAACTTGCACATTTCGACCTTGACGGAGAAGTGGTATGGCGACAGCAACAAGCTTGTGAATGCCGTCTTCAGTCTTGCGCGAAAGCTCCAGCCCAGCATTGTGTTTATCGATGAGATTGACGCGGTTCTTGGACAGCGACGAAGCGGCGAACACGAAGCCAGCGGTATGGTTAAAGCAGAGTACGTTTCTCTCCCACACCGAAAGCAGGGTGATTAAACTCACAATGTCAGATTCATGACCCACTGGGACGGTCTCGCCTCGTCCACCTCCTCAGGTACCTCTGACCCCCAACGCATCTGCATCCTCGGCGCCACAAACCGTATCCAAGACATCGACGAAGCCATTCTCCGCCGCATGCCCAAGAAGTTCCCCGTTGCCCTCCCCTCAGCCGCCCAACGCCACAACATCTTCTCCCTTATCCTCCGCGGCACCAAAATCGACACGGCAAACTTCGACCTTGACTACCTTGTCCGCGTCTCCGCAGGCATGTCCGGCTCCGACATCAAAGAAGCTTGCCGCGACGCCGCCATGGGCCCCGTCCGCGAGTACATCCGTCGCAAGAAGGCTGACGGCACCCTACGTAGCAGCAAGGCCGTCAAAGCCGCAGACGTCCGCGGTCTCCGCACTGAAGACTTCTTCGGTCGCGGAAAGGGCCTCCGTGACTTGGACACGCTCGATCAGACCCGCGAGGAAATGAATGCCAACGTGAGGAGTAGAGTTCATACTACCGAGGAGGAGTCGGAGGAAGATGAAGATGAAGACGACGATGCTACGACTGAAGTCACTACCACCACCGAAGATGCAAGCGAGCGCGGTAGCGAGCCCACGTTCCGCGATGACAAGTATCGACCCAGGGCTACGCCACCGTCCGCGCCGGACAATAGGCGTGAGAGAGACGCCGTAGTTTCGAGGTGATGAGAGTCTGGAGATTTTGTGCATTAGCATTAAACTGTATATTTCTCCTCTTCTCTTCTTCTTATCTCTTTTTTTCCTCTCTCTCTCTCTCTCTCTCTCTCAAGTTTTTTTCTTATATTATTATGAACTGAGGTTGCTTGGTCCCTATTGGAATCCTGAAAACGAATTATACTCACTCAAATCATGGTCATGTCATGAAAAAGATGATGATGCTAGTTTGGGTTTATGTACCCACGATGCATAGGCAATAAATATGAATGCACTCACACATTCACATACACATACACACGCATACGTACATATATATATATGTCAATGGGAACCATGTATCATTAGAAATAGAATGGAATGGCGTTTGTGTTTCGTCCTTTGGTTTTGAATGAAGAAAACTGAAAAACTTTCATGTCCATTTTGTCGAGGTCTTAAAATACGACGTACACTCACTCCTCCTGGATTATATTCTCAAGCAGCAACCGCACCAAACAGGGCAGACGACATCATTCATCATAAAACCATGACTCTACTTCTCCTCCTCCTCTTCCTCTTCGTCATCTTCATCTTCCTCGTCGTCCTCCTCTGCACCAGCCGCAATTTCCTCGTCCGCATCCTCAGCCTCCCCCTCTTCTTCTTGCACGAGCAGGTCCTCAATAGTACCCCCCTCCTTCTCTAGCCTCAGATACTCATCCCATTCAGGGAACATCTCAGCGTCGCCCTCACCATCACCATGAGGCGGCGTACCAAGAAGCCTTGCCACCTTGGTCTTTTGCTCCTTTTCCAACGACGCCTTCCACTGCTTCACCAGCTCGGCAGTTGCACTGGGCTTGTACGTTTGTGAAAAGAGCACAGCCTCGGCAAAGCGGCTCGTCTTGACAAGGAGATCAATGCAGGCCTGCACATCGCCAATCTGCCACAGCACAGAAAACGCCACGTTGTTTGCCGTCGCAGTCTCTGCAAGGGCGGCCAGTTCTCTTAGGCCAGTTGTGTCGCTGGTGGCGCTGTAGAGAAGTAGGAGCGAGCCGAGATCTTTAGCTTTGACGAAGCATTCTTGTGCCAGTTGCACATCCCAGTTGCTCAGCGCAGCGTCGCCCACCGTCTTCCACTTGTGCTCCGTGTCTTGTTCCCGAGCAATTGAAACGGCTTGCTGAAGATCACCCAGGGACAAGGCGAGGTCAAAGCGGTGTTCAGGGTCAGTGGCAACCTTGAGTGCCATTTCCTTGTATCCCTGACCTTCCAAGAAACGTGCAATCTTGTTGTTTTGGTCCTTTGGCACTGACGGCAAAGTCTCCTCGGCAGCCTCGAGATCACCACGGAGAATGAGCGTCTGGTACTCAACGACCGCCAGAGACAGGGCAAAAGAGACGACATTGACATCCTTGTCTGCGACGTAGATCCTTGAGTCACGAGGTAGGTATCCGAGGACATAGTGTGGTGAGTCAAAGTGCGAGATAGTGTATGTTTGGTCGCCCACAAGGTAGTTAAGGCGGTTTGTACTGTTTGTGTAGATGAAGCAGTCTCCTACCCATGTACCAGTGCGCACGCTTTGATTCTGTTAGTTCTTGCAATCATCTCGTGTGATGTGACAGCCGACTTACCTCTCGTTGATGTCGCATACAACCTCGAAAGCAGACTCGGCACCATCCTCGTCCACCTCGCCGTTCTGCACTGCCTCGAGATAATTCTCTCTTGAGTAGCGCAAGACGTAGAAAGTGTCTTCGGTCGCCAGAGTCACGAGCTCACCACTCTCAGACCAGAAAACGTTATTTGGCTCAACTTCGATCCTTCTGACCAGAGCTCCAGAATCCCAGTCGAACAGACCAATGCCGCCATGACCCTTTACACCAAGGAGAACACCACCACTCAGACCATCGGCAGAGAAGCCAACGTTTAGAACACTTCGCTCCTTGAAGTTGCGGAAGATCTTGACGCTAGTGGACGACTCCCGGATAGCATAGTCTTTGTCGTGCTCCTTCGACGCCCAGCAAAAGTCCATGGCGGAACCAAACGCCTGGTTACGGAGAGCGAGTGCAGTGTAGATAATGTACTCACCATCGCCACAAACAGCCACAAAGCGGCCGTTTGGCGAGTGGAGCAGAGCCTGTGGATAGAGCTCGGTCGAGCCGAGATCCTTGCTAGGAAGCGTGAGCCGCTCACCGTCCTTGAGCTGGTCACTGCCCTTGATGACGGATGTGAGAATGTCATTGTTCTTGGCCCAAAGCAGCTTTCCGCTACCGTCCATACTGACTGCCGGCTCCTCACGACCCATGGTAATGACGACGGCGCCATCGTCGAAACCAAGCGCAATGCCATTCTTGCCCTTTTGGTATGACACGCACCACGCGCGCTCAAGACCGTAGTTCAATGATTGTTCTAACCGGTAGGTTGAAGAATGCCAGATCTTGATTGTGCCATCTTCTGATCCCGAAACAATAACGGGGAGCTCTGGGTGGTAGACCGCGAAACTAACGTTGGAAGTGTGGCCCTCGAGGGTTGCAATGAGTGCCTTTGTGGTGTAATCCCAGACCTTGACCGTCCGATCGTCCGAGGTAGTGAGTAGGTATGGCTTGTCTGACTGAGGGTAGTAATCGATGAAGTTGACACCCTTGGTCTCGTGCGCCTCGAGGGTGAAATTGGGAGTTGAGCTACCAAGGGACCATATCTTGACCGTCCTGTCGAGACAGGCAGATGCAAATGTGTTGGGGTCCTTGGGGTTAATGGCAATGCCCATAACATAGTGCTGGTGGCCAGCAAACTCTTGTACGCCTAGTGTGTGTCAGCCCCTGCGCTCTTCTCATAGAGAATTTTTGCACATACACTTCCATGACTTGTCCCAATCCCAGAGCTTTATTGTCATATCATCCTGTGCCTACATTAGCCTCCTCCATGTGTTTCCTTAGGGTATTACCTACACTGGCGGTCAGGACGAAAGGCTGTGTTGGATGAACGGCGATGGCGCGAATGTAGTCGGGGTGGGCCTCAAAAGATGTGACCTTTTCCGAGGTGTTGTAGTTATATACGCGCAATTGAAAGTCATCAGAACCTGAATTGGCGCTTGTCAATTCCTCTTCTTGTATCCATAGGACGACTGTGTCCTACCTGCCACTATCCAGTTCTTTCTAGCGATGAAACGACCGGCGCGGACGGGCACGTCAGTGAGCTCGAACGTCTTGACAATCGACTGCGTGATGTACGACCAGATGTGGACATGCCCTGTTTCCGTCAGCACTGATACATGATTGTAGGCCCGAGGTTATGCATACCGCTGTACAAGGTGGTAAGGATCCATGGCTCCGTTGGGTGAAAGTCTTTGGCGGTATTTAGTAACGGTCATTGGTTGAGAGAGTGCAATTCCTACCGATGCCTGCAGCGTGTCAGTTCAACCCATAAGAGCTCATGCGCATTCCAAGTCCGCTTACCCTTGACACGCTCTGAGCGCGCAAAAAGCTGCCTCTATAACAAGATCCAAGTCAACAGTGGTATTCCACCATGAAAGTATTGCAATTGCGTTATGCGACGTACCTTGACGTCTAACCGCATCTTTGTAGCCCAGCTATGTTCGTTGTGGAGGGGTGGGTTATGGGAACGTGGCTTTTGTAGCCAGTCCGTACAAGCGCAGAACGAGGGGAGAGGAAGCTCGAGGCGCTAGTGCTGGAGGTTGTTTGGTGTGGAGAGGGGTAAAAGAGTGAGGAATAGGCGTCGGCGGGTTGCGTCGTAACTTACTGCGAGTCCGCAATGTGTTCGATGTCGGCGGAGCTACGCCAAGACCGCGACAGGGTTCAGGTCACTATTTCCCAACGTGGCAGTTTCTGCAGACCATAGAAAGCAGACGAAATGCGCGACACGACCGCATTTGCGCGTCACACAGCAGGATGAAGGTCATCTCGATATCCAGATGAAGCAAGGCACAGCCGTCTAAAGTGAATTACAGGCTTTGGTATTATATCAACTAATCGTACATCATCTTATTACCCCGCTGGCTCATGCGCTTGTTCATCACCATCTGGTACGCCTCTGTAGTTTGTAGACTTTTCTCGATTCTCACCAAAGACTATTTACTTGGAACTGTAACCTCCCCACAAGTGCCCCTCATTATCCATACATGCGCGATGCATGATAGATCCAGTGGACTCTATACCATGTCTCGATACCGGCATACAGTTGCCACCGCACCCATCCACAAATCGAACAGAGGAGAAAAAAAACGGTCTAGCTTTTCCGAAAGCGTAGACTGGTATCTTAGAAGAGAAATACAAGGAAAGGGAAAAAATATATGGAAAACTATGTTAGAGTATAATCTTTAGCTTTATGACAGTGTTAACGAGAGTGTCCGAACGGTAGTGACGACAAGATAAGAGGAAATTCGAGCAGCTAGATGCAGTGCAAATACTGGCCTGAATGAGGTCGGTGCGATAGATGAATGTGGACATCTTGATAAAGTGGGCAGCCGTAATGTAAATACATCAAAGGGCGTCAGACGTTGAAGGTGGCTTGCAAAGTGACAAACGTCCGGTATATGGTACAATCACTCCGCAAAGGAGTGACGTGAGAAGAGCGGCAAAAACGCCTTAGTTCCAGCCGAGAGAGTTTTCAGCCATGACGGGCGCTGAGATTTGCTGTGTCCTGATGCTGCGTCCTTGACTGGCGCTGCTGCCTCGGCTGCCAGGTGTCATACGACCGTTACGGGCACCATGCATCCAGGCAGCCGCACCACCAGGAATCGAGCCAAAGGTGTTGCGGCCAGTGCTAGGCACAGAGCTAGAGCGCTGGTGGGCCATGCGCTTGTTCCTGTATCGGCGGGCAACGAAGAACATGGCCGCACCGTAGGCAATGGCTCCAACAATGGCGCTACTAGCGACAATGGCACTGGTTGAGTTGACCTTGCGGCTGGCACCAATGTCTCCTCCCATTGCGCCACCACCACCAGATCCGCCGTTAGGAGATGAAGCATCGCCTTCGCCAGAAGAGCCACCAGAGGGACCATCAGCAGGAAGGTTGCCAGCGGCAAGTGGGCATGCGGTGTTGATCAAGTTGGTCAAATCGTTGACAGTAGAGTCCTCATTGTTCCACAAAGCAGAAGCAGGGTTGCGAAGTTGAAGTGCCAGCTTGGTCTGGAGATCTGCGGGAATGGTGAACATGGCCACGGTGGTGATGAATCCAGAGTACTCCATTGTATTGAGGGGCTTCAAACCGTAGTTCTTGACATCGGAAACAGAGATGTTCAAAGCGTCGGCAATGGCAATGGGAAGGTAGTGGAAGATTTGCTGGCCACCATCATTGGCAGAAACAAAGGGATAGTTGAGCGGCCACTTGAAGCACACTTGGCCCATGAAGGTGTTCTGTTGAATGGCTGGGGGGACACCACCGGGAGGCGCAATCATCCTTGGCAAGCTTGACGGGATGGTGCTGGCAGTAGGGCTAGCAGATGGAGTGGGCATGGAGGAGGCCTCAACGATGATGCTAGTACCCACAACCAAGGTAGTGGCGCTATCAGTTGCAGTCGCTGTAAGGGACACAATTGGGGCTACGCTGCTGACGGAAGATGGCCTGACGGGAATGATGAGTGAGGCAGATTGAGTGCGGATTGGCGAAGGGGTCGGCAAAGGAGTCTCCGATGCGGGTACTGGTGTCGAGACCACTGGTGTCGAAGTCACTGGCGCTGATACGGAACCTGTGCCAGCAGTGGGCGTAGGGAGCTCACTCTCGGTGGCATTGGTAGAGGTTTGCGGAATCAGTGTAGGCGCACCGCTGCTTGCAGAGCCTGTCGGCAGTCCCGATGATACTTCTTCAGATGCTGGCACACTCAAAGACTGACTGCTTACAGCAGATGTAACAGTGGGGGAGGCAGATGTGCCAACGGCTCCTGTGCCGGATGGAGTAATACCCGAGGCCGGAGGTGTGATGCTAGCTGGAGCAGAGGCAGTGGGTGTAAGGCCAGTCGAGGAGAGAACCTCGGAAGTAGGTACACCAGACGAGACAGGTGTGGAAGCTGGGACTGGTACAGATCCAGTTGGCACAGTACCTGAGGAGGGAAACACTCCAGACGATGGCAGGATCTCTGACGCGAAGCTCGAGGCCGAGACAGTGGGAACGACAATAGGCTCACTAGTAGGAATGCCAGTACCAACAGACGAAGCCAGCGAAGAAACGATTGTAGGACGCAGGCTGGCATCGCCGGAAGTAGGCACCGGAGTGGGGGCAGTGGAAGCAAGGCCTGTACCTGAAGGCAGGATGCCTGATACATCAGGTAGAATGGACGAGCTTACAAACTGCTCTGGTTGTACAGAGCTAGTGGCGGCAGCCTCTGAGGTGGGAATAGGTCCCGAGCCAAGGGGCTGAGATGGGGTCGGGGAAGCAGATCCTTGAGTGCCGAGAGCAGTAGTGATTCCGATGAAGATTCCCGAAGATGGCAGAGGTGACTCCACGCTTGAAGCGCTGGTGGGAAGAACGATAATGTCAGGGATTCCTCCAGTCGAGCCAGTGTCTGGGCTGGGCGTAGGAAGGACAACCAATGGAGTGCTGGTGGGCAGAACAATGATGTCAGGAATTCCTCCAGTCGAGCTACCATCGGGGCTGGGTGTGGGCAGAACGATCAAGGGAGTGCTCGTAGGGAGGACGATGATATCAGGAAGCCCGCTAGCGGAGCCAACTTCGGGGCTAGGGGTAGGAATAGCGTTAGCGGGGCTGCTTGTAGGAAGCACAATGATGTCGGGGATTCCTCCCGTAGAGCCAGTCTCAGGGCTAGGTGTAGGAAGAACACTAGCAGGGCTGCTTGTAGGAAGCACAATGATGTCTGGGATTCCTCCAGTCGAGCCAGTAGGGAGAGCGCTGACAGGGCTGCTTGTAGGAAGCACAATGATGTCGGGAAGTCCGCCAGTTGAGCCAGTACCAGAGCTAGGTGTGGGAAGAGCGCCATCAGGGCTGCTTGTAGGAAGCACAATGATGTCGGGGATTCCTCCCGTAGAGCCAGTCTCAGGGCTAGGTGTGGGAAGGACAATCAAGGGACTGCTAGTAGGCAGAACAACAATGTCTGGGATTCCTCCAGTAGAGCCGGTAGGGAGAGCGCTGACAGGGCTGCTTGTAGGAAGTACAATAATGTCGGGAAGCCCGCCAGTTGAGCCAGCACCAGAGCTAGGCGAGGGAAGCACAATCAACGGTGTGCTAGTGGGAAGCACAATGATGTTGGGAAGCCCGCCAGTAGAACCAATGTTGGAGCTAGGTGAAGGTGAAGGTGAAGGCTCAGGAACATTCTCGGAAGCGGGTTGAGTCGATCCTGGGACAATGAAAGGTCCAAGGAAGCTTGATGACTGAACCGAGGACGGCTGAGCAGAAGGGGCAGGAGATGCAGTAGGAGTCACTACTGTCTCGGGAATGCCTCCAGTAGAACCAACACGCTCTCCAGTCGATTGAGAAGCATCCGATGGAGTGTTCGGAGTGGGCGACACAATGACATCGGGCAATCCACCAGTCGTAGCAGTGGGGCTTGAGACGGGCGCATCGGGAGTTGGCTTCACAACATCTGACGGTTGCTCATCCGGAGTAGATGATGGGCTCGGGCTGGAAGGTGTAGGCAGCACAATGATGTCGGGAAGCAGACCGGTAGAACCAAAGATTGGAAGGATGGGGGTAGGCTGGGGTTCAGGCTCCGGCGATGGCGACGGAGTGGGTTGAGGCTCCGGCTTTGGCTCTGGGGACGGGCTTAACTGAGGCTTAGGCTCGGGAGACGAAGTAGGCTGAACGATCACCGAGGGAAGACCGCCTGTCGAGCCAGCTGGGGATGGCTGCGATGGAGTAGGCTGAGGCTCAGGAGATGGCGAGGGACTGGGCTGAGGCTCAGGAGATGGCTCTGGCTCTGGAGTGGGTTCAGGCGCAGGTGATGGCGACGGCGACGGCGACAGCGACGGTGTAGGCTCAGGTGACGGTGATGGACTTGGCTGAGGCTCAGGCTTTGGCTCTGGAGATGGCTCTGGCGAGGGAGTTGGCTGAGGCTGAGGAGTAGGTTGAGGCTCCGGCGATGGCTCAGGGGAAGGAGTGGGCTGCGGCTCCGGTGATGGTGACGGACTGGGCTGCGGCTCAGGCGACGGCGATGGAGAAAGATTGGGTGTCGAGGCGGGCACCTGTACCGAGGGAGCCGGGCTGTCAGTCGTAGACTCAGGGGCACCGGATGGAGACAAAGGCGCAGTAGAGTTCACTGGGGGCAGCGTGGGAAGGACCTCCAAAGGGGCGTTGGGAGTAACATCAACATTGTTTGTGTTAACGACCGGATCCGACGAAGTCGACAGGGCCGACTTGTCAGATGAGCCACGGAACAGAGTCTCAATAAAGGAGGGGAAATCAAGCTGACGAGACGAGAGCTGACCAGAGGTGCTTTGTTCCGAGGAAGGAGATGACAACGGTGGTGGTGCGGTCGCGTTGATGTCGTCTCGCTTCACGTGGCGTGGAAAGTAGTATCGAGGGCGATCCTGTGCTTGTCCAGGCCCTGGTGCGGGCATGGCCTCGGCAGTGGTGAGCAGTGGGCCAGAGCCAGACATGCTGGCCATGAAGAGGGCGGCCGCCCAGATGGTTGAAGATCGTGGCATATTTACGATTATGTCCCCGTGCTATGGATGATGATTAAGTGTCTAGCGGATGGTCAAAGGCGGAAAAAGCCTTTGGAGCCTAAGGATTGTCAGGTCACGACGCGTGCAATTGGAGTGGGAGGGAAAACAGACTGTCAGGGTTGTGGTAAAACGAGTGGACTTGACGATTGTCAATGTGGGTAAAGAATGGACCTGTTTGTCGGTCAGCATGGTGCCTGAGAGGGGGAACGCGACAAGGGCAGCAGCGTCACTCACTAGACTGTCAGTGCAGCTAGAATTAACGCAAAAACACTAGCAATAGTAGTGATGGCTTCGTCGCAATGAATCGTGAGATTGTCGCGAAATCTATGCCGTCATGTTTGACAGTGACGGGTTCCAGAAGACAGTCGTCACGCAGGGTCGGATGCGCGGTACGGACCAGCGTCAAACAAGAGTTTGGTAGACAGGTGGGTGTCAACCGGTAACCGAGCGTAGAGCAAAGCGTCGCAGTCGTCGATCAGGGCACAGGAATCCAGGGTGGGTTCGAGAACAATGACGATGGTCGCAGAGTGGGCAGAGTGGTGATGAGGTTGCGACAGGGTGGGGTTGCTTTGTTCCTGGCTAACGGGGAGGCTTGCGCGTCTTGAATGGGTCCAGCGGGGCTGAAGCGCGCGTTGGAGTCCGGAGCTTGTGCTGGCAAAAAGGAACGAGGGCGACGGTTGGCAAGAAGCAAGGGGGGCTGATTACGGCGGAGGAGCGATGGTTGCGAGAGCAGAGGTGGGATTCAAAGGAGCGTTTGTGATTCGGAGAATCGGTGGGTGGTGAGAGAGGGAGAGAATGGGTAGAGAGAGCGTAAGGCTGCGTGCTTGTCGAAGGGGCGCCACGGGAGGGGGGGTTGAAGCAACGGGCGGCTTGGTGGTGCGCGCAGAGTCGGTGGAGGGAGAGGGCCCGGTGAGAATTGTCGGCTGAGGGTAGAGGAAGAGTCGGCTTGGGGAGGCAGCGCGGGCGACGGGACGGTGAAGAGGGAGAAGGAAGGGCAATGCCGGCGTCAGCAGCAGATGTCGCCCAGGTGTCGAGGCCAAAACGGCGGCTGGCAGGGACAAGCGTGGCTAACGTGTGCACCCTGCAGGAGAACCAAGGGCTCCAGCAGCTCGTGACTAGCGGTGGCTTGGGAGCTTCCAGGAGGGGAAAAGACAGGGTTTGGCGCGGCGGGTGTGTGCATTCGATATTCGATAGTGGCCAAATATAACGCCGCTTTGCTCGACAGGGCGTAGTCGCGTCGTCGGTTGCGCTCGTCGAACGGTGGTGAAGGCTTGACAGACGCAAAATGCTGAGGACAGTGGGAGTAGAGTTACGGGCAAGGGAGAGAGAGAAGGAGAGGAGAGGGCAGGCAGGCAGGCGCAGCGGCTGTGGCCACACGCATCCGTCGCGTCCACCTATAGCATGCGTGGTGCAAATTGCAGTCGGCGGCCACTGTTGTGCTTGTGGATGCGGATTAATTTGCATCTGGCCGGCAAAGCCCTGGTCGTGCAGACGGTTGTCGGTTGTGTGGTCAAACAGCACTAGGCAAGGGAAGGGGAGGAGGATGGGGGGGACGGGCAACCCCGGTTCTGTCTCCCCAAGCTGGCAAGATGGGCAGAAGCGGCGGCGAGGGCGAGAGCGAGAGCGACGGCGTTGGTGCAGAGGCCATGGCGATGATGCGACACAGAGGCTGCAGTCTAGACACGCTCGCTGATCGTTTCTCTGTCTCTCTCTCCCGTCTCTGTCATGGAGGGCAGCCTCGCCGGGGCCAGGGCAGGGGCCAGTGGGTACTCGGCTAGCCGGCCAATGAGCGGGCAGCATCGTGGAGCCCTTCATTTCGGTAAAACACGGGACCCGCAGCTGGCGGCGAATGACGCTGATCTCTGCCCTCTCACTCTGCCCTCTCACTCTCCCCCCTCTCCCCGGCATGCAGAAGAGAGTGAGAGCATTTGCTGGGCCATGACGGTTGGCTTGACATGGTCCATAATTACGCCCAACCTTCCGCCCGCTGCTGACATGCACATGGCTGGTTTGACTTTGCTAGCTATGTTAAGTACTTGTTGTACATGTCCATACTGGTCTAGTAAGTGTGCAAGTAGAATTGCACTCACCCTCTCACTCACTGACTCACTTACTTCCTTCCTTCCTTCCTTGGAGCGGTTTGCACCGACATGGAATTAGATGCAGGGTCAGGGTGAGGGTGCCACGCCGCCCCTTCAATCACGCCCTCTCCCGCTGCGCTGCCGTTCCATGGTGCGCTTTCCATCTTCGCCCGCCTGTGCAGCCAGATGGTGCACACGCCTGCATTAGCAGTCTTTGTTAACTGGAGCACATGGTTTTTTCAAATGGGCCATTCCTACCACTGACAAGGCCCAAGGTTCGCCCTAGGCAGGTGGGCGGTTTTGGCTTCTGCTCGCCGCTCGCCGCTCCCAGCTCCCAGCTTGGTGCCGTGCCCGCTTGTGCGTGGGCCTGCTCCTGCTGCTGCTGTGTCGTGCGGGACATGGATCAGCCCCTGTCTGTGCCCCCCCCCCCCCCCCCAGCCCAGCCCAGCCCATGGCTATCAACCTGCGTCGGCTGCCAACGCCGGCTGCTGCTGTTGCTGATGCTGATGCTGATGCTGCTGTTGTCACGCACTTTACAGGCACAGCCGTTTGCCGTCGTGGGCAGCAAAAAGCAACCCTCTTGCACGCCGTTGTCAATTCCAACGCCGCCGCCGCTGCTGCTGCAGCTGCACCACATACCACTCCACTCCCGCTCCCGCCACAACTGCCGTGCTCAAGACTACACACACCGTGTACTGTCTACTGTGTACATACCACACTAAAAGTAATCGGGCCCAGACTCGATCCTTCCCCCCGGATCAGTACAACAGGCAGGAACCACCGTCACCACCGTCACCACCATCACCACCATCACCACCATCACCACCATCACCACCGTATCGCACAAACACACAGAGCTCAGGGTCCTCACAGCGCCTGCCGATCCCCTCTCTCTCAGCCTAATTAGCCCTCATGGCACTTCCCAATCCAGTCACCTGCCTGTTGCTTCCGCTTCCCACTGCGCAATTTGATAGCGTCATGACCGCAATCACTAGTCCAACCACTATCATCACGTCTCCATCTATTGGACTATCTTCTGACTCCAATAACCAGATCGACATGACTCCGCTATCTACTATGTACATCCGCATAAACGTTTCGATTCAGTACTGACATGCCCACTTCGCTTCCCTACTCATGGTCACACACACACTGTCTCTCTCTCTATGCTGTTTCTTCTTCATGACCCATAATAGTCATGCATCTTTATGCTCTTCCATTCGTCATCTCCTTTTACTCCACACTAGCCCCGGCCCTTTTTCCCACATGCACATGCTATTGACAATACTTGTCCATACTTATCTCGTCTAGTCCAATGCGCCTCATACTTTGTTTCCTGTCAGACCCACCTCCCGACTGAGCCCCTTCGCTGTCTGTCATTGTTTGTCCATCGACTGGGTCCCTCGAAACGCGTCCCGTGTCGCCGTCACCACCATTCCTGTGGCGCAGCCACCCGCATGAATACAAGACCATAGCCTCTGAATACCACTTTCTCTCCATTGTCCCATTTGACCCATCCTCCCCCCCCCCCCAAAGCCCCGAATGTCAGCCTCGTATACCGTACGGCCGTTTACGGTGTAGCATTCGGCCCAACCAACCTGTTCATTTACTGCTCAACGACACCTCGTCATCTTCTCGGCCTTGCCCAGCATCCCGCAACACGAGTTTCAGCATGCCAGCGATGCGCTTACTGCCGACACTGCCTCACCCACATATTAGCTTTGTACCGCTTATTCACTCCTCTCCATCCCTGGGTGAAAAACAAAGGTAATCGCGTCAGGTTCCTTCGGCAACAATCCTACCGTATTACATGTTATTAAACCCAACCTGCCCGCTTCCGCATCAGGAAATCCCCTTGCTTCTTCTGCCTCTCTCTACTTACGTACCATTACGTGGACAATCCCCTTGCTCCAACCTAAACACCACCAGTCTCGAATTTGTCCTGAAGCCTGTTCAATGTGACACGCTTAGCATGTGCTCGATATAGGCTGTAGAAACAACCTTAAAGGCCGACTTCATGCCTGATAGACTAATATTAGTATACACTATCCTACCGCCTGGTCCGTAGAACAAGTCTAGAAAAAGTTCGCTTTGTCCTCCAACACGTCGTCTTGCTTGGCAGCATGTGAGATTGGAGCAAGCAGACTATTCAGCATGGTCATTCCCAGATCATCTGTGAGGTCGCCGTACTCCCTGTAATGGTTCTTGCCCAATTCATGATAAAGAATGCTTGCACAATAAACTAAAAACGGAAATGAATATCTCAATAACAAAAGTCAGATAGATATGCCAAGACTCAATCACGTGATATGTGCTCTCAAGCTATTGACTGATACAATAAGTATGCAAATACAACAAATAATAGATATGGTGATGAAAGTTGAGCATTTCTTTGATGGAACATGAGAAACATCAAGCTGGTTATAGAGGCTGTGTTTGCTTCGTCCATGTGGAAATTGTGTGGAAATATTTCATGTATCATTTACTTCACTTCTTATTCGAAAAAAAACCCCTACGCCCATAGTTACATTTTACATTGGAAATCAAATGATTTTCGATGATATATCACGATCAAATTCCATCGTTCATTGGAGTATTATCTTGTCTCAATGCTCAAGTAACTTTGTGGTATCATTTTAGACTTGTTAGATGAACCAGTTGATATAAGAATATAAAAATTGCACTTCTTAATATTCGCTACAAGCACTCAACAGTGACTGAATCCAGTTCAAGAGAGTTGTTTACGATGGACTCTGGTCGTGTGACTCTAACCTCTTTGCTAATGCAAGAAACTTGACGACTTTGTTAACATAATATCTCCATGTATCTACTCACTTTTCAAATCATACACAATATGTATTCTCAGATCCTTTTTCTTTACGCTCCCCATTCTCACTCCCTCATATAACCTCTCTGACTATAATAAATCTGAACTCCCCCAGTATGCTTTGCATCCACTCGACTACCTTCTTCCCTTCAGCATAACCCGACTTCTCGTAATCATTGCTGTCCATCAACACTTCACATCATTTCTCCCAACATGGTCTAGCGACTCCATCACATCACTTCGCCAAAGAATTCAATTTTTTATGCGCCGCTCGTTTTGTAACGTGTTATAGATACCGAAGTGAAAAAAGCTCTCTACAGTTACCCTGAGAATAGTACGGTATACGAGATCATTTTTTTGCCAATCCAAAAATCATAGCAAAAGTCAAGATAGAGCAATTTTGCGCATTTCTATCGGATGGGATACCATACCCTGATTAGTGACTGCAAAATCCGCTCTGTATCTCAGCTCTAGTACTATCACATGATTCCTCAACAATTATTCTAACCCCTCACTCACGACACTATCTCTCAAAACAATACAGCGGACACGGTCCGAACTGAGACATCATACGCCACAAATAGAATAAAACGTGTCTCCCCGCCTAGGATACCCAAGCGAGTTATTGCATAACCTAGACAAATGCAAGCATGTTGCAACGTCGCGAATGCGCTTGACATCATTCGGGACTTGAGCAACACTGCCGATCAAATCAAGTAGACTATTGCATCACCCTCATTGAGCACAAGTACGAGTAAAGCTTACAGACGTTGTAGGATGCAGTCACATCATAGGAGGGGTTCCGTTGCCGATCTCTACCAGGCTAAATGCTGGCATGCACCCACACGACGTTGCGGCTGAACCCTGAAAGCGCGAGGCTGGTTTGGTCGGATCTACATTGACATCACAGCCACAGTCAATAAATATGCATATAGACCTGCGTCGAGTACGAGTTATAACCATCACCACCTCAGGAAATCGATAAAAAATAAACTCCCGCTGCTTTCCTATCGTCACAGCCCTGCCGCGTCGTTCCGCGAACTCGTCATCACAACACTCACCATGCGCACCATCTTCACAGCAGCAGCGACAGCAGCATTCTGCTCTCTCGCCTCCACCCTCCCAACATCCAACCTCACCCCACGAGCAGGCGGCCCGGCGATCGTACCCATCCCCTCCACCTGCACCGTCACACCACTCGCTCCGCCCAGCAGCAGCAGCAGCAGCAACAACAACAACAACAACAACCAGTCCTTCCTCCCCGCCCCCGGCACCGCCGACGCCTCCCTCTACAGCGCATACTATCCCTCCTTCTCCTCAAACAAAACCCAAATGGCCCAGCAGTGCCTACAACAATGTTACGGCTACGGCGACCACATCGAGTGCAAAACTGCGTTTTGGGCTGAGAATGTGGTTGTGCCCCCGGGTTATTATGGGACTGAGGGTGGGTATCTGGCTACAGCTTGCTTGATGTTTGATCGCGTGTTGAGTGAGGGGGATTTTGTCGGGGCGCCCCAGGGGCAGGGGACTGGGGCTTTTGCCGCGACGGTGGAGTGTTGATGTGATGATGGGATGGATGAGTTGGATGAATACGTAATGATTTCGCTTGTAACGTGTTTTTCTTTTCAGAAGCGACGTACATTTAGAATAAAACTTAATTCAAAAGTCATACATAATGGATAATGCGAGACCGATGAGTGCCCCTTGCGGACATACTTTTGCGGGGAACCTCTGAACGGTGTCTCGATTTTGCAAACAGCAAATACTTAGTAAACCTATACTTGGCTAATTAACGAAATTCCTCAGCTTCTTAACTAAAAAAGCAAATAGGGTTCATATAAAGAAAATATATACCAATGACGTTTCGCCGATTCATACAAATCCGTTTTCTTTCTTTTTTCGACAACATCAGATCGAACAGATACAAAACATGTGCATGCTTGAGAAAATAAAATCTCAACCTCATGTTCAATGCGAATGCGCAACCGACTCTTTTCTGTCATATCCCTTTGCTAAATTACCGTAAAATTTCGGATCTCGGATCACTCCTTGATATTCCATGATACCGTAGCTTGCAACCACTCGTATCTGCAAGCACAAGCAATATCGTGCTACTACTATACCGCTTGATTCATCTCCCAACTAAACTCACTACTCGCGTGACCAAAACAACCCAACTCTTGTCCACCCCGTATCGCTAGCACACTCCTATTCCCCATCCCACACCACTTCTTCATACCTTCCTAAACCAAAAACCTCAACAAATCGTATCCCCATCTATCGCCGTCAACAACGTACGACTATCATACGACTTCCTCTTCGTATACTACTAAACCCTCTCCTCAGACCACTCCAAGAACCCCAAGACCAAAACCATCAGAAAGAGCCGCAACCGTTACAAAGCCATGTAACATCCTACACCCATCTCAGGGTCCATACCATACCACGGTACAGCCACCCCCTCTAGCCCTCATTCCATCCCGCAACTACATACCCCTTCGGTCCCAAACTTCTCTTCTCTTAGTTTTGTCATCGACCACGCCACTTCCTCACGTGACATGTAGTACCGTACATCACTCGTTCCTGGGCATTTCTTTGCGCCACTTGGTCTACTACGCCACTATCATACCACCGCCGCACCTACTACTGTGGCGGCTCAAGAAACCAGACTAGTAGAGTCGATTACTAGTACGGGAATCCCGACGTTGACGCGCCTTATTTTAGTACTACCAACTACTTACCCCATCTACGTAATTTGGCCCAAGAAAAAAAAACCCTTTTTTTTTTTTAAAAAAATCAAAGAAAGAAAGAGACAGACGATGGATAGTTACGCAGGCTACGGGGAGGCCGGGGGGAGGTGGAAGCTAGGACGGATGAGGGAGGTTGTGCCGATTGCACTGGCTTTTTTGTTGCGCATATGGCACTTGTTTGATGGAGCTGGAGACACTGCCTTCAGCCGTGTAGAATGGCAAGTGTACGCGGGATGCGGGTATTGCAGGTGGGCTAGTACGTTAGTGGGGGATGTTTAGCGAGAGGAGAAAAGAGAGGTAGTTAATGTGGAGTAGACATGTGTAAGTATGTGGTGTGTTTTGGCCCCCAGAGGATTTTTTTGGGGCATCCGACATTTGGCATGGGCTATTTGTGTACGATGATGATGATAGTGCAGTTGGCGATTTAAGAAAGCGGTCTGCATGTCTAAAATTATTTTGTGGTGTTGGGTGCAAGACATGTGTTTTTAGCTCGACGGTGAAAGAGGCGCAACACGTGAGCTGGGTAAATGGAAGAAAGTCGGGTTCGGGTACCTGTCCCGCGCATGCAGCATCAACCTACCAACTTTTACTTTCCCTTCAGCCTCGAAATTCTTGTCTGGCCTTGCGTTTCGTCCGTACTACTCTCGCTCTAAAACTGCATCGAGTCTTTTTCATTCCCCGATCTCTGACTGACATCCTTCTCTTTTTTTTCTCAAAGAGGAAGAGAAGAGAAAAAAAATGACCATTACCCATACACGGCAATACCCATTCGCTTGCCTGCAGCCCAGAACCCCA
Source organism: Bipolaris oryzae ATCC 44560 (assembly GCF_000523455.1). Classification (NCBI taxonomy): domain Eukaryota; kingdom Fungi; phylum Ascomycota; class Dothideomycetes; order Pleosporales; family Pleosporaceae; genus Bipolaris; species Bipolaris oryzae. The sequence goes on along the minus strand of NW_006911372.1, from coordinate 50,598 downwards.
CCCACGGAATACCAAAATAACTCCAGCTCCCGGGCCACAATCACCTACGTGTAATGTCCTTGCTGCCCCCCCCCACCTCGCTTGACCAGTTTTTGTAAGTATGTACTCCACCACACGCTCAGTCCAACAACAATCTGTGGGGTCAGCAAGAAAAAAAAAGGGCGAAAGAAAGTCGGGTGGTAAGAAAATCGTCATGTACACTAGTCCAAACTTAGTCCTCTCTTGCCCCAAATTCAGCTCCTGCATTTCATCCCTTTGAAGCAACAAAAAGCGAAAGAAGGAACAAAAAAAAGTAGTAAGTAAGTACGTAGGTAAGTAAGCAAGCGTCAAGCGATGCTCACTCGGCCATCCCGCCAATTCATGTCTCAGATCTTAAAAAGAAGAAGCGAGATACAAATTAAGATACACGTACATGTAACATGTGAGACCTTGTTTTTCCCTTTTAGCACAGAGGCAAGCTAGCTAGCTAGCTCGCTAGCACGTAGTCAGGAGACTGAGGCCACCAAGTCAGGGCGGGTAGAAAGTAAAAAAAAATAAAAACGAGAAATGCCATGTATACTACTAGTATCACTACTACTGCTACTACATGATAATTTCCAGTAGCCTCCAAAGTAGGCGACTTAGCCCAAACTTACTCGTTCTCAACCTAGCCTTTGGATTGGCGGAAATGTCCGCATGGGACCCTCGCAGTGACGGATGTAAAATGGAATAGAGAAAAAAAAAACAAAAAAGAGACAAGAGGCTGATGATGAGACTGGATTGAAAACTAGTCAACTGTTAACTTGACTTGCATACCGGCTTTTGCTGACTGTTCGGCCTGCTATATCGGGATACGAGCCCGTGGCTTGCTCTAGCGCAGGAAGCGACTTATGGGGGCGCCGGCGGCCGGTGCGCGCGGTGGAGTCGAGACAAGCGGAATGCGGTTATTTGGGATTTTTTTTAGGGCTAATCCGGGTGCAAGGGTCACGGGTCCGTGGGAGAAGGTGGGTAGGTAGCACGCAAGAGGTACAGTAGTAGTAGTCCTAGTTGGGCTAACGCGAGATATGTGTGTATGTAGTGTGGAAAAAAAAAGTTGATTCTATGGCATTATGGTTTCCTATCAAACAAAATAACTATTTCGGCCGTAGCTGCGTCAAGGAATTCCCTGTGGTCTAAAAAAGGTATTTACGCTTCCCAACAAAACAAAGACTGTGGTTTTTGTTCGTCGTGAGCGAGCGAGCGCCAGAGTCATTGTATGTAACCTGGCCAAATCACAAACCCCAAAGCAAAAGCGCTGCAAAAGAACAATCGTCGTGGAAGCGTGGCGAGAAGAAGGGGTATACAAGAATTGAAGTGATGCAACAAGCGATGGTGGAAGAAAAAGACATTGCTGGCTGATCAGGAAACAGCTTCAGTCTTGACCGGTGTCGTACTCTTGAACTCGCCGTGCAGGATTTCGAGTAGTTTTCGTAGAGTGTCTGAGTTTGTGCTGCATCGACGTGTGGAAGTGCCGTCCTCATCTTCGCCCTCGGCATCGTCATCCTGCGTGAGCAGCTCAATGGTTTTCCGGAGCTTCTCGTACGCAGCGTTGAGTTCAGAGTGGGAAACTTCGAGCTTGCTGTACTTTTCGTTGAGAATGGAAAGTTGGTTTTCAAGATCGCGTGCATGCTTTTCTTTTCGCTCACGGAAAGCGCGCTGGGCAGCACGATTTTGAGCTCGTCGGCGCTAGTATTTGTTAGATCGGATGCAAAGTATTTTTTTAAAATCAGACTTACGCCAGAGGTTGTGTGTGTTCGCTCAGCTGGGGCGGGGGTGTGCACGGCTCCAAAGGTTGGCTCAACATGTTGCAATGGTCGGGGACTGCAGTATGGGCTGTCGTGGTCGGATCCAAAATCCGATGGAGTCATGGGCATTGGATATGATCCAAACTGCACGGGCTCGTCGACAATCTGAGGATAGTATGCATGCTGTATTTGGGCGGGAAATTGGTCATATGTGGAAGAAACCTTTTGGATATGAGTTTTGAGGAAGACGGCACTAGCATGATCAACTACTTACGGGCGATCCGCTGAGACTGGGGACTTTGGACAACTCTGGGGGCATGTCGAATACGGTGGTCTGATGCGGGGGAACAACGTAGTTGCTCTGGGCCATCCAGTAGTCAAAAGAATGGGAGTCCATTGCAGTGGTAGTTGGGTGTGCTGTAAGCAGTGACGAGAAGAATGGTGGTGGTGGGGTGATTAGTAGGTCTGGTAGTACGTATGGCAAGGCTGTGAGTGCGGGTAAGTATGGCGTGCGATGGTGATGTCTGTCTAGGCAAGTTTGCTTATGTGGTGAAGAAGGCTTACACAACGGTGGGCAAGCTGAGATCTTATACAGGAAGCGCACGACGGGCATCGAGTGCGTCGACGTACTAGTCGGTAGAGATGGTGGCCGAAGGCTTGGACAGGGATTTGGGGAAGTCGATACCCATGTCCATGTCCATATCCATGCCCATGGGCATGCCACCATGTCGGCTTCCAACGGCCACAGCGGAGCCTAGACATGTGGCGCTGAGCGAAAATACGTGCATAAGGCGAGCCTGACGCTTGCCTTTGCGTGGGACTGTCGCAATACTTTCGGCCCACGCGTCCGGGGGCACAGACCAGGCGTGCAGCGGGCATCCCAAGATGTTGTTATTCTCGTCGAGGAATGGCTCGCCAGGTTGGACCACCGATTGCCGCGGGCCAGGGGCGTGCATGGAGGCGTGCGCTATGCTGGTTTGAGTGTTTGATAAAAGATTGGCAGGCCTGCTGCTGAGCTAACCCGCACATGTGCAGCACGCACGCCCGTCATTTGTGCCCGCCTTTGGCAGCATCCCAAAGGTGCCTGGGCGTGTCTTTGGGAGAAGACGGCCGCTGACCATGCGCGGTAAGGCTGAAGGAGGGCAAGGGCGAGGGTGAGGGCGAGGGAGCGGTGGCGAGGGGCAGTGTGGATGTAGGGAGTGGTTAGCAGGTGGTAGCACTGGTAGGCAGGTAGTAGTGTAGTGTACACCCACACAAGTGGGATGGGCTGTTCACATGCAGACCCGTGGGTGGTGTCCGGGACCGTCTCTTGAGGGTTGATGGTACACTAGCCAACGACAGGAGGGCCCGGTGTCGCTATCGCTGCAGTGACGTACGGAGCCCGGGGGTGGCCTTCAGCTCGTCTGCATGTGTTGCTGGTGGGTGAGGGGGAGGGCAGGCGTAGGCGTAGGCGTAGGCGTAGGCGTAGGCGTAGGCGTATGCGTATGCGTACAGTATACAGTGACAGCAACAGCAACAGCAACAGTAGGCCGAAGTTCGGTCGGGGTCACGTGTCGTTCGCGCTAGCCACAGCCAGCCACAGATGCAGCCGCTCTCCAATTCTGTCACCGCCCTTCGGCCTCGCTTCAACACGACGACGGCGAGCTCACGGAGCCGAAAGGGCGCCTGCGTGGTGCACACAATAGCCGGCCTCAAGCCGCTCCAAGCGGCGACTCTGCGATAACAGACAGCCCTGCATCATCTTGCCGACGGACGAGCACCATGCTGCGATGCGACTAGTATCGGCGACTGAGTGCTACTGCTTGCTTGCTTGCTTGCTTGCGACCAGATCAGACCAAATCAGACCAGACCAGACCAGACCAGACCAGACCAGACCAGACCAGACCAGACCAAGGCAGGCCGTTGTGTCTTGCTGCCACTCACCATGTCAAGGGGACAATGCCGCAGATATTCGGCCGGCAGTGTCTTTGTGAAAAGCACGCATTATCGCGTGTGGTTGATGGCTGCTAGCATCTGCCACGCTCCATCGGTCAGAGATGGCCTGTCGAGGCTGGGGATTGGCGGGCAGACGTGACTGGCACTGGCACGTGTTACCCTCGACTCTACCAGTCCACGTAAGCGCCGTAGCCATGACTTATCAGCAGCCTCTTCCATGTAACATCGCTGTAAGCGACCGCTACCTGTCTGCTCCCACCGTGCGACTATTGTACCCTCCCCACGCCACCTCCGCGGCGCTATCGACTCATTCTCCATCATTCTGCTCCCCCAAAAGCAACCCGTTACCCCCGTTTGCCCCCGTTGACCGGTGCTGGCCGCTAACACTTGTATACACTACACTCTCACTCTACACTGATGCACCGCCTACTCTGGCCACAAAAGTCGCTCTCATGTGTGCCGTGTCGTATGACTTGCACATATATTTGCACCAATCCACGTGGTGGTCGAGTAGGCCACAGCCCTACCTACGGCCTTCTGCTACCACCAAGTACGCTAGACTACTGGCTGAAAAGAGTAATTTTGCTTTGGGCAAACAAGATGGCTCCGGTGACGTAAAATCCTCCATCGAGCCGTCTGGACTCTGGCCCCGGCCATTCCCCTCGCTTGGAAAGCCCATCCGCTGCCAATCCCGTTGACCACATACGCATATGCACTGCCAGCTAGCCGCATGCCGTAAAGATCATCGGCCGCTGCAGTACCTCTCCTCTACACATATGCCTACAGCAGCTGCTCTGAACACAATATGCATATGGCTATCTTATCTGATTTGCATTTCTTCCATCCAATGATTCGTGGCCCGTGCGACCTGCAAGCAAGCCCGCTCCAACATATCTCCTACCCTGCGTACATAATCGGTCCTGCAAGACGAAACCACTCGACATGGCCTGCCCCGCTGCTGACACAACTCTCCTGCTGCACCGTAAAGCACCAAGCCTACCCAGCCGGCTAAACTGTCAGCAACAGCAGCAACTCCCCAAGCAACCCTTTTGTACCACCAAATTTAAGCGACTCATGGGGTTTGTTGCTGCTCTTCCGCGTTGTCATGTACCCGCTCCGGGAACTATCGACACCCACTAGTCCCAGCCCGTGAATTGTTAATGCAAGTCTTCTGCATTCATCAACACAGCCGTCTCAATAACAAGCACTGAAGGATTCCCAGCACCTGACGCTTGTCTGGTGAGAACGCCTAACGACCACGAGTCGAACTGCATTTATTTTCCTCATTTCACCCCCAGCCTATCCATTTCGCCTTATATAAATATCTTAGCACAGTCCCCAATCGTCATAGCGTCTTGGGGCTGGCGCATCTCAGGGTCCAGTGCCAGGCCAGTCCGGCGGACGCCAATCCAGCCCTACAAAAGCACTGGGACATTGTTGCTTTTACTGACTGACGCTGGCTGCTTGCTTCCGATACTCCATGCTCCAGATTCATCGTACGACAGACACAAGCTCGCACCATGTGCATGCCAAGCTTTTCCGTGGCATCTTGACACGCGGGGAACTCGTCGTTGAGGATGGGGGAGAAAAAGCCAGCCACCATCGGACATCCGTCATGGTTGGATACTCTATGCATCTGTATTGGCAGATTACGCCTTGTGTATACACCAGCGAATATCCTATTGTGGATCGTAGTCTTCCCTACGATGTCCCTCATTCCTTTCGCTTGAAGCCTTCCCAACACTTGTTTCTTCTCGCTTCTTGGTAAGCTTCGCACTCGCATCCCGCTTTCGTTATTTCTGCCTCTAGCAGCGATCCGTCCGTCACTTGTCCTTTCCCGCCAGCTGCCCTCTTTTCTCCCCTCCTAAAACAAAACCGCACCGGAAAGTCACTCAAACGTACATATTTGCCGATGATGCCCGACCACCGTACGCGTCAACGGGACGCCTGGAAATGCTTGCCTGCGGATTCCGCGTCTGCCCGTAACCTCACAAACTCCCTAGGACATGCCTTGTTGGAAAATACCTCACTACCGTCATTGTACCATCTTACACAAAACTACGTACGTATGTATGCTAAACCGCCCGTGCACGCCTTCATCCCCCAGACAAGACCCCCCTCCCACCGCTCGGAACCGACCCGCAACCGAGTCTTCACCTGTGGCTTGCACTTGTAGCACACCAACAACCCATGTCAGCGACACAATGCAAGACCAAACCACATACTTCTTCCTCTCTCGCGTAAGCAGTACCCGGCCAAACCACCCAATCAAACCCCTCCCCTCCCTCTCTCTTCTCCAGAAGCCACAAAGACCAAGTCGACCCAAGCTGCAGCCAGCAAGGGTCTTATTACACACATACATATTCCAACTGCAGCAATGGCTGGTGGGTGATCGGTGCGTTCCCTTCCATGCATCCTTCTAGACGCAACCATTTTCCCTTTGCCTTTTTGTCTCATTGTTGGGCGAGGGAGACTGCGGGTGTGCGTGTGTGTGTGTATGTGCGTGAAAAGCCTTTGACGTCAGGATGCAGGGACATGCATGGGTGTGTGTATGTGGATTTTTGAGCCTCAACTTTTGCTTCTTCTTCTTCCTCCTTGACTTGGTGCGCTGACGTGAGGTTGGAAGAGTATCTTGAGGCGAGGAAAGCTTGGGTACGCTTGTTGCTTACTTGGATGCTTGCGTGTGTAGAACTGGGCGCAGCGAGAGATATGGCGACGTCACTGCGTGGATTGGGCAGTTACTTGAGGGAGGCTTGATCAGCATTTGTTCATGTGGTTAGAGTAGAGTGCTACGGTTGGACTTTGACCGTGCATCTTCTCCTCATCCCTCCTACTCAACCCCTTACTCTCTCTCTCTCTCTCTCTCTCTCTCTCTCTCTCGTCTTTCATGTCTCCACCACCGGCTATCGAAGCACATATCGAATGTGAGAATGTAACGAATGAACAAACAACAGACACATTAAAACACTTGTGTCCACTTGAAGCAAATGTGACTGCTAAGCCATACTTCAACAATCCATTTATCAAATCCCACATCAATATATACACTACTCGAGATGAGCCCTTGGGTCAACTTGGAAATGCACCATCAAGAGCATCTATGTTTATCAAGACCACGTCTTAAGCTCAATCATAACATTTTCATCCTCTATCTACTACTATACCCTATCAATCCCCATAATATCCTCCTCCAACCTTCCACCATGCCCACTTTACCGAGTTTAGCACTTCACATCGTCACAGGCATGAAATCATAACAGTCATCACAGTAAACACGTAGATATCACCCCCGCACTGCCATAAGCTTTGCAAACATGAACAAAGCATCATGGGCAGAACACGAAGACGCAAAAGTGCAGGGATTAGATACTGCTTGGAAGTCCGTATGGAAGAGGGACCGGAGGGTACGGCGTATGTCGCAATCGGTAATCGCATGCCCTAAAGTAAGTTGGCGCAAAGGGAAAGCAGCTTAAAGATAGGCCAAGGAAGGAAGCCAAATCGCGAGGGCAATCTCAAAAGAGTCCAGGGTTCCAAAAGGGGAGCTCCACGGGGCTTTCCAGAAGGGCAGGGAATCCAAGGTTATGGGATTATCCGGGTGGGTACATGGCAAAGGGCTGCGGGAATGGCCGGGTGGATGGTTTAGGCAGGGGTTGCCAGGTGACCGGGCGGAGGATGTCGCAAAGGCTGCAGGGGTGGTTGAACGGATATGGTATGTTGCAACGGCTACCGGGGTAGGGCATGATTGTCGCATGGCGGTCGAAGGTTGCTCGGAGGTTGCGCTGGAATCGACCGTAGCTGCAATGGGGCTTACCTTCACACTTCACCTCGACACCACGCATTGCCATGAGGCACCGACCAGATTGAACGTGGTAGTGTTGACAACTACTCGTGATTAGCATGCAAACTCCTCCAAACGCCTTCGCTTTTAGTTTTCCGAGACGCCGTATCGCTATGCAGAACAAGAAAATGAAATCAAAAGGTATACTCTACAGAGTCCAGAGACCACTCCGTCGTTTGCCCATGGGGTAGATGAGGAGGGCCGCCATGAACAAGCCGACAGTAATGCCAATGGCAATCTGAATCATGGAAGCTGCGACGTTGAAGACAATGGCGTTCAAACTATCGGGACTCGACTAATTTGCGTTAGAAGTGACCATTTGAGGTAATACAGAGTGTCTTACATCAGCCCCTCCTGCTGCGCCTTTGATCAAGGCAGATGCAGTTTTCAGAGCAGAGTTGATGCTCCCGCTCGATGCAAGAGATCCAGGGACCTGTACATAGACGGCGGGTAGGAGGACAGCAGCGGCAACTCCGTGGCGCAGGCGACTGTAGAGATTGGCCAAAACACCGACTGTGAAGGCACCAAATGTGTATGCGATTGGAGCAGAAGACGAGAATTTCTTGCTAGCGTAGAAGTTGACCAAGTAGCCAGCAAATGCAATGATGATCATGGCAGGCATTTGCTTGTACTTTGCTTGTACAGTGAAAGTCGTGAAGAAGACATACAGAGGAACGAAGAGGAAGCTCCAGTATGGGTGCAGGGGTTCCTGGCATTGGGTCGCGTTGGTGGCATTGCTATCGATAGCACCGTAGATGGCCGTGCCGACAGTTATACCATATCCTAGAAAGAGAGAGTAGATGATGGCAAATACGAGTCGGATGGAGCCAGGCACAATGGCGCGGGACTGGAGTTCGAGGGCAGAGCTCAGGACCAGCCACCCGGGAAGGATCAAGGCGATGGCGCTCTGTGCAATGGCTGAGAAACAGAAGAGATTTCCATTGTTGATGCTGCCAAAAGCACGAGCAAGGAAACTCATGAGAATGGTAGCCGTGATTTCGAAAACAGTGCTGTACGTCTTGGAAAGTGGAGCGATGACCAGTTGGAGCACACCCAGAACCATACCAAGGGCGAGGATAATAGGCATGTCAATGAAGCGTGCTGAGAAGAAGACGGAAACGGCCGCGCTGGCCAGGCCATACATGATGACAGTCAACCAGACAGGATGCCTGTCTTTTGCGTTGATGACGGTGTCGAGGCGGGTAAGAGCTTCGTCGAGACTGATGACATCATGCAGGACCTCCTTGTAGATTTCGTGGGTATCTTTGAGCTTAGCCAGGTTGACGCCCTGGGCAGTGCGGACAATCTTGACTTCGGCGGTATGGGTAAGGTTGTCGTCGAAGGAAATGATCATACAACCCGGAATGTAGAGAAACTGGCTGTTGATCTCGAGAACCTTTGCTGTCATGGCAAGATATTCCTCGAGGCGATGAGTGGGTGCGCCAAAAAGCATAAGAGCACGACACATGCGAATGATGTACTGCTGTCGCTTAAGGATGTTGGCCACATGAATCTTGATCTTGGCGTCCTGGTCTTCTTTGGCTTTCCAGACTTTTGCAACAATGCCACCACTGCCCGTCCGCTTATGCTGGCGCGGTCGCAGGGGAGGATCTTTCTTTTCATCTTTGGGGTTGGCCAACTTGGTCGAGGCACCAATCAGAGTAGCTAGTGTGTCGGTTGACTGGATGGGTTTGTTTGCATTGTACCATTTTCGTTTTGGCGTGTTGGCGCCCGAAGAAGAGGCCGGATGGGGAGGGGTGGTATTGCTGTGTTCGGAGGCGGCGTCGGGAAAGGCAGGTATGGGATTCTTGTATGTCTGGAGGATCTGGTAGAAGATGCCTCCATTATTGTTGCCTGTCACGGCATAGCCGCCATCCGAGTCGGTGTCACTAGAAGTATGGCCTTCGGAGCTCTCAGCACGTGTAGTTTCAGCATATGCAAGACGGGCATTGTGGGCATTGAGCAGCTCTTCGGCATCGGCAGTGTGCTGGTCCACGGTGTTTTGTCCCGAATCGGGCCCTTGAACAGGCTCATTGCTGGGAGAGAGCTGGGGAGAAATGGGGACTTCAACATTGGCGGAGCTGTTGAAGCGCACTCGTGTCCTGCCCGTCGCCTGCTCAGGCTGTACTGAGGGTGTTGGGTAGGTGGGGGCAAGGCGGTCGAGCTCGTGAGCATCGACGTTTGTGCGATCAGACGAATGGGACGAAGTGGGCTCCATTGCGGGGGGGATGGGGCGCCCAGAAGGGGAGATGGCAACGAAGAGAGAGTGCTTTTGTGTGGACCAAAGGAATGAGGGCAGATGTGGTTTGAGGGGGGGGTCAAGCATAAGTATATCGGCATGGTGCTGGGTGCTGGGTGCTGGGTGCTGGGTGCTGGGTGCTCAGGGCTTGGGCAGTGAGGAGTTGTCGTCGGCGTTACCTCATGGGCCCAACTGCGTTTGCGGCCGTCGATGCGAAGCCAAACGACCAGTGCGTCGCGGGCGCGACCTGGCGGTGGATCCGAAGAATGGATCAAGAGAGGGTAGTGATGGTTGGGAAGCGCCGAAAGGAGAAGTATGCGAGCAATCTCGAAGCCAAAGGCGGCGGCGTCGGTCACGGGTGATGCAACGGGGCCCGGCTAAAAGCGGAAATCCGTGTGTCATGGATTCGCTGATTGGCCGCCGCCACCAGCAGACGGGCTAAAGTCAGCGACACCCGACATGCTGTGTGAAAAAAATCCATCTCACCACCACCCGCCGGCACACTCGCCCTCACCCCCGACTCGACGACGCGAGTCCCCGTGGGGCCTGCGACGGCCGGCACTGGTCCAAAGCCTCCCTCGCTGCTCGATCCCTCCTTGGCTGCGCTGCCACCGTGTCAGCAGCAAATTAGAGCACGCTCTAGAAGCATCGCCGGATCCACACAGTCCCTGACTACGGCCTCTCTGCGACGCAGACGTGCCTCCAAGGGGTATGTACTACTTGTACTATGTATACAGTACAGCAGTACCGTGTCTGTATCCGGTACATCTGCTATACAGGAACGAGTCTCGTAGACCGCTTCTTCTTGCAAATGCACTCGCCGTAACGGTCACGCGCATGCACCTTGCCTTGCACAGATATCGCAGCTCCTTGGCTGGGCGAATTGAAGTGGCATGCGTCATGTGTGTGTACTTGTACTGCCGTATTACACCTAGCATACGGTGCATTACTTGTACTCCATGTGCCTAGGTAAAATTAGCATGTAGAGTGCGGACAAAACCTTCGTCTCAGCAATCACCTCAACATGACGAAATATTACACAATGTCCTAAGCCCGTTCCATCCATTCCCGAGGCGAATCACACATGTTACCGAAGATCTTTTCAGTTATCCGGAAATAGTACCTGACTGAACCAACAAACGAGATGCCAATGGCAGCGGAGCCCCTGCGTCCCAGCAGGGAAGGTTGCTCCGCCAGCATGCCCATGACGCACCTCATGGCGCGTCCCAGCATTCGAAACCGATCCCTAGCAGATCGCATCTTTAGCGAGAACCCCATCAAGAGATCATAGCCTACGCAGATCTTCTGAATGACTGACCATGTGTGGGCACCGGGTACTTATCGATCCACTCTTGATTCCTGGGTTGCTGTATCCGTCATTATCGCGTAGGCAGACTGGGTGTGTTTGGTAGTTGGATATCCTTAAACGGCTCTTCATCTCAGCCTCGTGTCATCCTCGTCTTGCATACTACTGGGTTCATATACACAAGCAACTTCCTCGTACAACTCGCCCTTGACTACCAATTGAATTCTCCCTTTTTCCCTAAATCCAGCTTTTGCATAGAATGTCTCGGCCGCCTCTACGGTGCTTTCCAAGTACGCAGGCACCCCTTGCGTGTTGCATGTGTTGAGGCCCCAGTCAAGTAGCATTCTGCCTACGCCTTGGCGGCCATGGCTCGGTGATACCGCGATCCAGGATAGTTCTGTCGAGGTCGACATTACCAAGAGTCATTTGGAAACGAAATGCAATATCTATACTCACCGTAATGTCGGCAATCTCCAATAGTACTGTCTGCAACTTTCGCAGCAGCAGCTCTCCATGCGTTTAAAATGTCCCAATCTGTTCCCTCTGGTAGATTCCAACGCGGTGCTGCATACGTCTTTTTCATGCCGCTGCTTCTTTCCTCTTCATCTTCCGGACAAGCGTGGCACCACACTGCAAATCCTGCTATTTCTCCTCCGCTACCCTTTGCCATATCTGTGGATTGTGCAACCACCACACTTGTCCTCTCATCAAGCATATCAGCAATTAGCTTTTCTTCTACGGCGCGTTCAAATGCCGCCCAAATTGCCGGTGTAGGATATATCGCGCGCATGAGCCGGTTGGAAGAGAAGGCTGATACATGAATACTAGCGAGACGTGGGGCAACAGTACGAGTCGCGGGGTAGATGTGGATGGTCATTTTGAACTGCAGGGCAGAGTTATGAAAGGAATAGCCGTTCCGTTAAACGTGACGCTTGGCTGCGATTATGGGCAATATGAACGGACCTCGAATGCTTGACTGGTGCAGTCCTTGATAGCAGATGTCGTGGTGATGTTTGGTAGCGGTGTAAACATCTCCCAGGTGCACCGCCACACTGTTCCAGCGAGTGGGCATATTACACAGCCACCCTGCCTGACATACGAGACAACTGAAAGCTGCTCAACAAGCCCTGGCAGCGCTGACTATTTAAGATCAGAACATCCCATTCCTACGGAGACATGAAAACTGCAACTGCCTCTCCACACCATAAACTACCCAGATGGCAAGCACCTCACTTTACCAACCGCTTGACCCAACCCGAGAAGAATTTCGACTTCTTCGCATACACCCCACCAACATCCCGGAAAGTATCATCTCGTGCCAGCTCTTCACTGCCAGTCTTGCAGAAGAACCACTGTACAACGCCCTGTCCTACTAGTGGGGCTAAAGGGACATTACCAAACCCATTATCGTTAATGGTGTCAGAGTCCAGGTTACCCCCAATCTCGAAGCCGCATTGCGGCGCATCCGTCCGTCCGACTCAGAGGTCACCCTCTGGGTCGACGCAGTATGCATCAACCAGCAAGATCTTGACGAAAGAAATGTCCAGGTGGCCATGATGAGCAAATTGTATTCCAAGACCATGTTGACTTACGCATGGCTGGGTGAAGATGACGATGGTAGCGCTGAACGGGTATTTTCCTTCATCCGCGGGTTTGTGGGTGATTTTACCAATCGTGTCAAGGACATTGATCACTTCACTACCAAATTCGGTAAGGGCCAGTGCGACAACATGTACTTTGGCCTCCGGGATTATATTGCCCAAAATCTTCGGGACGGTAAATCGGCATTGGGCGTATCCGGCGTTCTAGATATGAGGTTGGTGTTTTCTCGATCATACTGGTATAGGACTTGGATTCACCAAGAACTCTTTCTTCCATCCAAAGTATCAATGCTTTCCGGCTCGGTGTCTATATCATTCAATATGATGATAGTTCTTGGAGATATCATCAGTTGCATTCGATGCTAAAGCATTCAGTGGAAAGACATTACCGATGAGACCCTCACGGCTTTGTGGAAACTTACCTTACCTCCCGCGCTTGAACTACGGTTAGCCAATCTGGGGAACGTCATTGATGTAGTATCAACCCTGATGCCATGTGATGCTACAGATCCCCGGGACAAAACCTACGGCATCTTGGGTTTTTGTGAAGGTCCTATGCCTGTCACTGTCGACTATACTAAGCCAGTAGCTCAATTGTTCGCAGAATTAGTTAAGAACATTGCCGAACAAAGCGGATATCTTGTCCTTCGACAAGACCCGGACAGTAATTTCGATCCCTGCGTCCCGAATTTGCCGTCCTGGACGCCAAATTTTCGCACAGATTGGACCGAATATACCAATGAAGATTGGATTGGAGTGCATGTCCATGGAGGATGGAAAGCAAGAATCTTCCCCACAACTTTTACTCACTTACTACGGATCTCTGGGTGTGTAGTAGATACCGTTTAGTCAGTCGTCCAATTCTCTACTCCCAATCAGGCAACAGGCGCTTTACTTGATTTCGTTGTGTCCAACATCACCATGTCTTATCCAACGGGCACTACGTTTCTCCAGGCACTTTGCTGTAATATCCTCGGATATCGCTCCGTCGATGACTTCCAATACCGAGTTTCAATGTATGACATCCGTACATTTTTGCACTGGATACTGGACTATGGGAAGGAAAAACCCATGTTATATGGGCGGTTTCCTGCTTTTGTCGATCAAAACAATGTCATGGCCGTTTTTGAATTCGTTCCAGACGAAATCTCGATGAGCTTGCGATTTGCGGCAGTTACTGGAGCCCTTGATCACCTGGTTGAACCATACAAGGACGCTAAAGACCATAGCGCTTTCCTTTCAATAACTCCACAACAACGTATGGCGCCTTTTTGGGGGTCTGAATCATATCCCGACGCTTTCCAAGCAGATATAGAGTGGAAAATTCCTTCAGAATGCGTCAACCTTGAAACTATGAGGCGAAGGACCAGAGATTGGGCCGACAGAAAAATCTTGATAGTTACGGAGAAGGGCTATATAGGCTTTGCCACCCGTGGTGTCTCGGTAGGGGACGATGTTTGTATTGTCGCAGGATGTCCCTACCCGACTATCATACGGCCATCAGGCAGCCATTATCAAGTCATCGGCGGTGGATTCATCTTTGAAATGATGGATGGTGAGTTGTTCAGAGACGGGCACTTGACGAACGACAGTCAGCAAACCTTTGAGTTTGTTTGAAATATCCACCGCACTACCCTTCTAAACCGAAACCTCTGCCCCGTATTGGGGGCAGCACTAAGTGTTGGACTATGGGTGCTTTCTCGTCTAAAGACGTCCAGCAAACAGCTCCACTTCTGATATGCTCAAGGCTGGCATATAGCGAGACCTCTCGAGAATCAGAGCTGCAGGATTTCATGCCTTGCGAATACGTTTGCCAAACTATTGTGGCTCCGCAAGAGCATTGCCGGCTCCAACATCCGCGATAGACAAAAGAAATAAGAGTCCTCCATCGAGAATTGTAAGTTCCATAAATGCAGGATATGTTCGGTATCCTTCAGAGACCAGTTGGGTCGAGTTGTGGAAGATTGCATGCTAAGCTAGAGCCATTTAACAACGGTCTTGCTAGCATTGGCACGGTAAAACTCTTCGAAGGCATGAAGATGGTTCCCCGCTCAGACGGGCGCAAACCTTCTTTTTAGGTGCATTGGATGCGTTTGACGCCTCATACCGAGATTTCCGACATTGTTTGACAAAGGACAGGGCAGGTCGCGAGCATGGAAGCTGGACATACCGCCGCGCATGATCATGGGTTGTTCCCGAAGAAATAAAACTTTATGGTTTGCCGTGATTTCCAAGGGTCAAACGAGCGGCTTCAGGAGAGATTTTGTGCTGCCCTTGTTGTGAATATGAATTCCGAGGTCGAATATACGGTGATTGGTAGTATACTTAGTCCAACGGCTGAACAAGGCCCGTGCACTCGAACTGAGGATCCTCGATCGCCATCGCGTGCGGAGACTATTGCGCGACACCTTCAACGTGCCGTTCTGCCTCAGGCGATGGTTCTGTATATCACTTTAGGAAGCCGACTTACTCTTCCATATAAAAACTGAGCGTGACTGTCGGATCTGCTTCTCTTCGCTCTGTGGTATAGGCAGTTACAGCTTGCTATCATCGCATCGCGCCAGCATCGCGACAACCTGGGCTTTGCTTCCTCCATCGCATCAACTCCTCCGGCAACACATGCCGACTACCAAGAAAGATAAATCCCCATTCGCTTGTATCCCACTGTCTGGCTTTGGATGAGGTCGCAACCGGCGCCGTGGCGTGTGCTGAAACCAGGCACTTTGCTACAACAGATTTTGCAAACAGGAACAGGGACCTGGGGACCCTCAGGAATCCCCAAGAGCTAGAATCAGTGACATCAACATTAGCCTCTGGCAGGGACGGTGGCTTGGGCCTGGGGTTCGAAGCTGTCAGGACATGCGGGCCGTTGCTCGTTCCGGAATGTTGAAACCTTATTCGCCTCACATCCCTAACGTGCATAGGCCTTATGGCATCGACCGAAAGAGCCTCAACACTGCAATATTCCTGCATCTGGACTTGCTACGTATTCTCCGACAGTTCCTGTTAGGCCAAGGCTGCCACCGCCAAAGTTGCGCTCTTGGTCTGGTTGCTGGTATCTAACGCCTCTGATTGGACCTCTTTGCTCAGTGCCTCACTGAGGACATGGGTTTTACCTTAGCACGTTCCTGCCAAGTACCACCAGTTGCGGCTAGACGGCAAAGTGGCAGCTGTACATGTTGGAGAAGAGTGGGGAGATTACCTTTTGGTTGCCCTGTCTGGTCGCCCTGCTGCCTCAAGGCATCATGGCTATGCAGAGAATGCGGCCAGGAGACCGAGATCAAACACTTGCAAGTTTACACCGGCTCCACGTAATGTTTTTGCTCCTAGATGGATGTTCCGATTCGGCCTTATTTCTTAGCAATAGCTCAAAGTACATATAACGCGAAAGGCCCAGCGCCTCATAGGTTTTGTCATCTCTTTCATCAAAGCCGTTTTCAAGTCCCTTACCTTCTTTTCAACAGTGCCGAGCACTCGTATTTTAATTATTGTTGAGCTGTGCTCTTCATTCCTTCATTTTACCATTGTAATACACAGACACTCGGTGATCCGCATCCAGTCCTTTCAGGAAAGCAAGAAAAGAAACCTACCATTCATAATGAAGACCATTTATCCACTACTCACTCTCCTTTCGGCTGCGGCCGTTGTCGCCGGTCCTCTCCCAAGAAACGTACAACTGCTCCCGGACGCAAACCTCAAGCCTACTCGCGTCGTCGCGCGCACGCAAATGCCTGCCGAGGCTGCGCCAGCACCAGCAGCAGGAATTGATCCTGGTAAAGCTGCTGCGGATGCTATGGAAGCAATGCACGTGGCCGAAGCGGAGGCTAAAGAAAAAGCTCATCAAGAGGCTGCTAAGCAGATGGAGGCCATGCATCAGGCAGAGGCAGAGGCAAAGGAGAAGGCCCACCAAGAGGCCGCTAAGCAGATGGAGGCTATGCACCAAGCAGAAGCCGAAGCAAAGGAAAAGGCACACCAGGAAGCTGCAGCAGCCATGGAATCTATGCATGTTGCATCTGAAAAAGCAAAGGACGCTGCCCACAAGGCATCGGCTGATGCCATGGAAGCTATGCACGTCTCGCGGGAACTGGCCAGCATCTCCATGGCCATGAAGACAGAGGCTCCAGCTGCCACTCCTCCACCACCACCACCACCTGCCGCTATGCCTCACGAGACTCCTGCTCCGGCCCCTACACATGTTATGCCCCCTCCTCCTGCCGCCGAGATGCCACCACCACCACCCCCTCCCGCTGAGATGCCACCCCCTCCCCCAGCACACACAATGGCACCTCCTCCACCTCCAGCTCACACAATGGCTCCCCCACCACCTCCTGCAGCGGAAATGCCTCCTCCGCCCCCGGCTCATGAGATGCCAGCTCCATCTGCCCCCGCTGCTGCAGAGATGCCACCACCACCTCCCGCCCATGTGATGCCACCACCTCCTCCTGCTCATACAATGGCACCTCCTCCACCTCCTGCCGCTGAGATGACTCCTCCTGCAAAGATGCCTCATGTTCCTGCTGAGATGCCGTCTCCACCTCCCGCTGCTGAGATGCCCCCAGCCATCGGTGGCATGAACGGTAGTGAGGCTGCACCGTCTACATCATCTGCTCCCCCTGCGGCTGAGGTCACCGAAAGCTTCTCTCTGATTATGGACCAGGCTGCACAGGCCACTGGTGCTGCCAACATGACTGCTTCCTCGGCCACGAGCACCCCTGCGGCACCTGCTGAAACCGGTGCTGCCGAGGAAGAGAAGAAGAAGGCCGAAGAGGAGCAGAAGAAGGCAGCTGAAGAGGAGAAGAAGAAGGCCGAGGAAGAGAAGAAGGCCAAGGAAGAGGCCGACAAGGCTGCAGAGGAACAGAAGAAGCAAGAGGAAGCCGACCAGGCTGCTGAAGCCGAGAAGCCCGCTGAGGACGCTGCGCCAGACAACCAGGGCGGAGCCGAAGCCTCAGCCCCTGCTGAGGCACCTGCTGAAGCGCCCGCCGAAGCGCCCGCCGAAGCGCCCGCCGCACAAGAACAGCAACAAGAAGCAGCCGGCGAGGCAACCATCAAGCTTCCAGTCGGCTTCCTCACTTCTCCACGTCTCCGCCGCGCCAATCTCGCCAACATGCCTGCTAAGCGCGGCATGAAGGCCGTCGCTTTCTAAGCGTTTGATCCCCGTTTTTCTTTTCTGTGTACTTGGTATGTGGGGTACATCGAGAGGCGAGTTGATGAAGAAGAGAATTAGGTGTGTGTGTATGTGTGATTATAGCACAGGACTGTTTAGTGTTGTCCGCGATGCTAGTTAGACGAGAAAGCGCGTTTAGAGAATTATTAGTGTAGCGTAGTTACTTGACCGAGTGCAATCATCTTGACTCGAGTTTCCTTTTTTTTTCGAATAACAACCCTTATTCTCTTACTACCATTTTGTTCAAGGTATAAACACTATCGATATGAAGAAAGATGGTACCTGGAAGTGTCTACTGAACTATACAAGTCTGCTATGTATATGTGTGCGGCGCTCTTTTGATCAACTAAGTTACGCTTGTCCTCATATCTGCAGGTACATTGGATACGAAAACGAATAGAATAGCAGTGTAAGCTGCTGCCACAGCTATCATTTCGAAGCTGGTCACTTTGAGGAAAAGGGACACAAGGAATGACAGTCCAAGTATCCACGCCGCGATAATCGCCAACTGAACGTTCTTAGATGACTCATACGATAAGATAACCAAAGGAGCAATGAGAAACACAGCTGTAAACGCTGCCGTGAGGAAACGCCCAGTAATCTCAGCTATGAGAAGACTGTCTTGGTACAACCATTGGTGGCGGCGGTAGTGAATGTGGTGCCAATTCCAAGCCGAGCCCGGGTCTTCAGGGTTGTTCTGGAGCTTTCTCTTTAGTTTCCAGAATTTGAAGGAGCGCAGGTATTTGTAGAGCCAGCGCTGGAACGGATCGATACGTTCTCGTGTCCCGAGATCTACTCGTAGCAGCCTCGTTTTGTATTTCTCTCCGAGACTGAGGTCGCTGCGTAGACTGGAGAGGATATCGTCGTCGAGTAGGGAGTTGATTTCCATCGTCATAATTTTGTTGAAGGCTGCCAGGGCTTCGTCTTTTTGCATCCGGATTTCATGTCAGCGGGGGTAGTTGATGTGTACTTTAGAGGCTGTGTACGTACCGTATTCCTTCAAAAGACTGCGGAGCTTTAAAATAAATTCTGGAGTGATTACTTCGTCGATCTTGGGAACTTTGGCATCTCTCTTGTTATTCCTAAGACCAAGCCGATCGAATGAGGAGATAGGTAAGTTGAGGCTGAGACCAGCTTGGTACAAAATGTGGTCCATTTGGGCGATCTCATCTTCTAGGAAACGTAAATTTAGTAGATGCGTAGTTTTGGATCGACGAAAGCTGTGTAATGTAATATTCTTGTCAGCTGTGCTGGCTATCCATGCAGTTTCAAACTTTTCGTGCGTTCTGCTCTTTGGGCCTAGAGGCGCGTTGTCGACGGGTACTTCCATGTTGGAGTGAAGGTTGTGGCGAAAAGATAAAATCTAGAGGAAGGTAAATCATCAAGATATCTCAAAAGCCTTGGAAGCAGGTCCCTGATTCTTTATGCAAGCTAATTCTAAACCTACTCGCACTCTCAGTTATGATTCGCGGTGAAAGCGCCTCGAGCAACCAACGAGCTGAAAAACGTGTGGCGCAGCTATACGGTGCATGATCCTGCGTTGAGAAGGCTTAGATACCTAACGCAATAGGCTGAAGTAGGTCGATCAGGCAGAACCAATGCGACAAGGCTGAAGCAACATTGCCTTACTACACACATTCATCTTCGCCGAAACATGTCTCTCCAACATAATACCACCTTTCTTTCAGCCCAACTCATACCTGCAAGAATGACATCTAGCAGCACACCCGCCAGCTGCGCAGATTACCACGTCGCCTGGATATGCCCTGTCGCCGAGCTACGTGACAAGATTAGAGCACGATGCAACGGAGCGCTTTGTATGGAAATGGAAGCGGCAGGTGTTGACGCGAGTAGAAGATGTGTTGTTGTTCGTGGCATCTCCAATTACGCAGATTCGCACAAAAATGATTTATGGAGATTGCATGCAGCTGGTAATGCGGCTGCGTTCACAAGGGAGCTGTTATGCAGAATTCAACCAACCACAATAAAAGACATGAAAGGGCAGTCTGAAGGTCAGTACCAGATCTGTTCAAGACAAATGATCGCCTAGGAACATGGACATACAACGTTGAATTGCCAATAAAATACACGTGCACCATGCTGACACATTACAGCACCGTGGTTTGTTCCACTACCCAGGCCACAGTCATTCGTCGGTCGCGGGAAACATCTTACGCTACTCAATACCCACATAGTCTCGGAAGGTTGCTACCGATGTGCTGTATACGGCCTTGGTGGTTGCGGGTAGACAGCTCTCGCTCTTGAGACACCTTATCGAACATGGGAGCAGCAGACTCAATGTGCCGTGTTCTGGGTGCTTGCAATCAGCCAAGCAGACTTTGAACAGGCATACCGAGAGATAGGACTACTCTTTCGCACACCTGGCACCACAGATGCTAAGGCTGATATCAAGACACTTGTTAAGGCTAGGCTGAGCGACGAAAGTTCTGGGCAGTGGCTGATGATTGTTGACGATGCGGACGACGACAGGATCCTCTTCAACCCACTTACAGGAGGGAGCGACAGGGATTGACTGATCGACTATCTTACATACAGCCAAAAAGGCTCTCTCATCTTTACCACCCGAGTCCCAAAGGCTGCACACAACTTAGCTGCAAACAACGGCATAGAGCTAGGCATGCTTGACAGGGAATATGCTAAGGAGGTCTTGAGAACACGTCTGTTTGGAAAGTACCAACACCTGGTTGGGGATGAGGTAACGACTGACGGATTTCTCAATATGCTCATTTGCCTAGCCCTCGCAACCGTCCACGCAGCAGCTTTTATCAACCAGAACGACATCCGGCTCTCCGACTATATACAGCTGTATCGAGTGAGCGAATAAAAGGCGACTCATCTTCTAAGTGAAGAGTTCCAAGATCAAGGAAGGTATCGAGAAATGAAAAATCCCATCGTAACAACTCGGTACATCTCATTCGACCAAATCACGTCAGCATACGCTTCCATTACTGAGCGAGATTTTGTACGGGATGAGCACGGATTTCAGCAAGAGCAGACACAAGGGCCGAAGAGATCATTCAATGTCCATCCATTAGTGCACTTGGCAATGAGGGGCTGACTGAAATCACAGAATCAGTGGCTGGAGTAGGTAGAAAAGACAATTGAAAGATTGAAAGAGATTGTGCCATTTGGAGATCACAGAACAAGAGGAGTGTGGACTCCATATCTGCCTCATGCCAAACACGTCATAGTTATGTCTGCAATCTCAGAGCAGAGTGCGGGATGAAGTCTGCTTGAGCGAGTAGGAAATTGCGAAATGACTCTGGGACAATGCAGGGCGGCGGAGGAAACACGCTGTCAGCTTGTGTTGAGAGCGGCTAAGGCGCTTGGCTAGGGGCATCCACATATCGCAAGTTACGAGAATGGACTAGGAGTACCATCATCCGAGCAAGATCGATACGGGGAAGCAGAAGCGATGTTTAGAGAGGCAATAGCGCTACGTGAAAAGGCTTTCGGCCAAAAGGATAGATGGGTAGGAAATTTCAAAAATAACCTAGCAAATTTGCTAAGGCACCAGGGCTATTTCGAAGATGCGGAGAAGATATATTGACAGATAGTAGCACTGAAAGAAAAAGACTTCGGACAGGGCCATGAAGACGCTGTACTCAGTTTGAAAAACCTAGGTGTGTAGTGCTTTGTGATCTAGACGAGAACGAAGAGGTGGAGAAAATATTCCGATGAATACTAGCGACAAGAAAGAAAGGTTTGGGAGAGGAGCACCCATGTACTAGAACTACTGTGCACAACTCAGCAAGGGTGCTCCGAGAATTATATAGGTACGAAGGGGTGGAACGGATTTCACGAGAGGAAAGAAAATTTTAGGCAAGGAGCATCCAAATACTATATTTGTTGTGTGTAACTTAGCAGCAGTGCTATTTTGTATGTGCAAATACGATGAGGTGGAACAAATCTACCTAAAAATGATAGGGCTAGCGGAAAGGGCACTAGGAAAAGAGCACCTCATAACGCGGACTTGCTTAAAAACTCTGCTACCGTGCTACGACAACTAGGTAGATCCGAAAAGGCCGCATCTGTAACGAAGAAGATGGCTTAGCTATTTTTCCATGACAGCACAGTGAAATATCAAGACGACTCTCTCACGGACTTACAAGATCATTGACCTAACTAGTTGGGATGTTGTCCGCGTCCGCTGCTAGAGGACGGCTGTTGCCGGCACTGTACTGACGCTTGGTTGGAATGTTGTCAGCGTCCGCTGCTAACGGACGACTGTTTCCAGCGCTATACTGGCGCTTAGTCGGGATGTTGTCAACATCCGCTGCTAGGGGACGACTATTGCCAGCATTGTACTGGCGCTTGGTTGGGATGTTGGAATCCATAGCTTCAGTTCTACCAGTCAATGGCTGAGTGGGCATGGCAACTGACAAGGCCAATAGACTCGTGAAAGTAAAGAGGGTAGAGAAACGCATTGTGATTTACAATTGAGTTTTGATTTACAAAATGGTATTTAGAGAGTTCTTTCGTTCTGGGGTGTCTTTATATACATATATATGCTTGCGATGTAAATGCCGCTTCTCTTGATGCGATTGTAGCGAGAGCGTATAGCTGAACTGCCGAGAACTCAGTCCGATCTACATTGGTCATCATACCGCAATTTCATCGCCGCTATTATTGTCGTGAAACTTCCTAACATGCATCTCTGCGTGACGGATATCCCTGTGTGCTAGAATTGACTAATCAGCTTGCACGTTTGGGGCAGGAGCTTGTGATTTGAATAAGGCAATTGGTCGGTTCTAGCACCTAGGGATGTCCGTCACGAGGGGATACATGTCAGCATGGACTTGCTGCTATTATCAATATTGATGGTGCCATGAGGGGTTACCTACAACCCTGTAACAGAGCACGTCAATAACCTGTCACTTTCTGGTATATGTGTCAATCTTTCCCAAAGAAGCTACACAGATGATAAGCTTACGCTAGTAGCTTATCCTCGGCGCTACTAAAAAGCCGCTACAATCAGATACACTTTGCGATCCCGTTTATGCATGACACAGTATCTACTGAATCTTATAGCTTGATGGATAAAGTTTTGTCTAAAGAGCTTATGTTTTTATTATAGCACACTGTACCAAACGCTATTGATATTAGATCTACGTAGTAATGCAACGAATGAGATTCCCTTCATGCTTACTTATCTTTGATGATCCTGGGACTTTCGCTGTCGGCCCTACTAGTTACCTCCTGCCGATTGAGGTACTAAGTGCACCAAATGTGTGTTACATAACCTTGGCGTAGATTGTAGATTGGTTGACTAAGACGTTCCCCTTGTTCGTAGAGCATACTCGCCACGTCAGCTTATACGAGGTATCCGCATTTCAAGTCGTGTTTATTCCTAACTCAGCTGTAGTATACTATTGGCATCATCATACCAAGTCTCCTGACGAGAAGTCTTAGTGTCTTTGTTACTACAGTTGGATTCGATGCTGCTCAATCTTAACTTCTTATTCTCTTCAAACCATATTCATATCCCGCAGTCTTTATTATACATGAGGTCATGCACAGCTTGACACTAAACATCTTTCACTAACCAAGACTGTGTCAACTATGTCGGATGGTTTGCCAGATATCGCAGAGCAAGGCGAGAAATTTGCTCTCTTACACGAAAAAGAAGTATCAAGAAAGTCGTCATGCTTCAAGAAGCGACCATGGCTAGTAGCTGTATGCGCTATCATCCTTACGAATCTACTTTCAATTGTTTTTACTGCAAGATATACAAAATCCCAGAGCTACCAATCATACTCCTTAGACTTGCCTAGAAGTATGTGTCTCCCTATCTCCGAAACATACTAAGACTGATCCTTTTAAGTGAAGGAAATCTATCCTGAACTTGACAGATCCCACATCCTAGCTCAATTCAGCGAGCATCGGGTTAATGGGACAAGTAGATGGTCAGCCCCGCCAAGTCCCTCAGTGGACAGAGCTTGGCTAGAACTAGGCGCTCGCGATATTGGATTTCTCGTTCCAAAGGCAGTAGGTATTGGCCACGGTCTTGATCCTAGAGAGCAAAAATATTACCCAAAAGGCACTTATAGCAGCGATCCTGAACTAGAGGGGTTTATCGTGTTTGTTCAAGCCTTCCATGACCTACATTGTTTAGTAAGTATAGCACGATCTTTATACTATCAAAGCATTGCTAAGCTACGATAGGATGAGCTCCGAAAAGGCCTATACTTCAACAAACCCTACTACCGCCAGTATGAGGATGACAATCTCGTGCCAGAGTGGTTCCGCGTAAGCCATATTAGTACGTGGTATTAAATTCAACAATATATGATTTTATAATTGAACAGTACTAACTTACCCCATCAGATCATTGTCTGGACAATATTCGCGAGACCTTGATGTGTGCGGCTGATATAGGGGTGATACCAACCGTATGGACTGGATTGCATAACAGCTCTATTAGATTCTCTAATAAGCATCAATGTAATAGCTACGATTCATTGCTAGAGTGGAAAGCGAAGTGGGATGCAGACCATCCCGCTTTTGCAGAGGAGTTGCAGGAGCAGCCTCAAGCGCCTCCAGATGCAGTTTTTCATGACCCTAGCGAGTGGGTGGCCTAAATCATAGTATAAAGGCATTTCAATAAACCTATTTTTCATGAGCGTACAACGTAGATTGAACACAACTCACGCACACACTTACAGGATCAAAAAAGACCCATTTTTAAGAGAAACATGCAATTTGGCTAAAATGCTACGGAATGCAATCTAGGATAGCGACCGTCAACCCCCTGACCAAACGCCTCTAAAACCCAACCCAAAAAGAACCGAATCGCGCAACCCCGTACGATAAGGACAAGAAAGAAGATGGCATGCTAACCGCATCATGAGGTCAAATGAAATCGTACACATCATTCATGAAAAGAGGCACCAAAGTACCATATGAGTTAGCAAAAAAAGGGGGGTGGCATAAAATAAAAAGGAAAGACAAGAGCAGAGAATCGAAGATGCATGTATATTAAACCAAAAGCTATTTAGGCAAAGAAAGGAAGATAGAGAAGGAAAAGAGTATGTCATAAGACTAATAATTTGAGTGATATCAAGTAAAGAGAAGAACATGGGGCAGAAGAGGTATCAAAGAACAAAGACCGAGAAGAAAAAGAAGCGAATGGAAGATAAAACTTCAGAGTAATACAATGTGATCATTTGGTCCTTTGAATTGGGGGTAGAAAGAAGAAGAAGAGGAGTTGGATGAAAGCAGGAAGAGAAGGTGTCAAAAACGATCCTAACAGCAATTTTCAAACTTTTGGTCCTCGCGAACCGACCCGTGTCTTCTCGTGTTCGCGCATGTAAAAATCAATAGACTGGTCAAAGGAAATGGAGTGAGAAAGGTAATCTGACAAATCATTTGACGCTTTCCTATCACCATCATTGTCATCGTTGTCGGAGTCCTCGGTTGCGGAGAGATAATCGTTGACAAGGGGATCGTGGTGTAATTTTCCAGCTCTTGTGCGGGATTGTGTTGTGTCTTTTGCTGAGCTAGTGTTGGATGTCATCTTCTTCGTCTTCGTCTCTGTTTTCGCCTTTGCACCCTTGTTTGTACATGTGACATCGCTGGATACGACCTCCATGGAGTCGACTGGCTTGGAAAAACTTTGATGAGAATCTGGTGCGGTAATGCTGGGCGGACGAATTGTAGTATCCGATGTCTTCTCCCCCAAAGCCTTGTTTTCAACATGAGCGACGCGAACTATATTCTTCGGTCCAACGCTTGGTATTGACTGCCGGGGCACAGACGTTACGACTTGCTTTTCTTCTTTATGGGGCGATGCCGGGGCGGTGAAGATGGGTATCGGCTGAGGGTTGATCGCCGATTCAGTACCACGGACATTTTCACCAAACAGGGTGCCATCCTTCTCATCCCAGAGCCTCTCATCGATTCGTGCTTCCTCGTCCGATGAAAAGTGCAAGTCTTTGATACTCCCATCAAGACTATGCCGTATCCGTTCGCTTTCATACGACACTCGCTCTGGTTCCCCAAAGCCCGAATCTTGATGCAAAGGCATGCGGTGTCCTTGCATCACCGAAAGTCCTGTTCGTACTCGTCTTGACAGGGGTTCCGGTCGATCGAATATCGAGAATCCGGTGCTGGTCCGTGATGGAGGTTCCGTGCTGGGTGCCGAGGAGTCCATCGCAACATCGTACTCGAGGCCAGCTAGAGTGCTAGAGTCCGGCTTCTGCGGCTGTTGGCTGTCATAGTAATAGTCTGGAGTTTCAGCGGGCTCTGGGGGTGTATGTGATGGCTGCGGCCATGATTGTGCGAGATGATGCACACGCTCACTGAAGGATGCCTCATTTCCACTACTGTGAGATTGTCCTTTTTCAGACGATCCGTGCAGGCTGTTTCTCATCGACTGTGACTCAATAGGCTGGAGTCCATTTCCTATCGATAAACCTAGTGGGGTTTCTTCGGAAGTCTTACTGCCTATGAATGAATCCTCCATCTCGCCTGGTGGACTCGCAAAACGAATGTCTTTCGGCTCCTGTGTTGCAAACTCATGCACGTCAAGGTCGCCACAAGCTCTTTGTACAAGCTTAGTATCGCCATCCACGTAGACTTGCTCCCATCTTGTTTCCCTGCTAGCTGGTAGGCTGGCAAGCTCGTTTTCGAGCTCTGAGTCATCCAGCGACATGACGGATCGATGACCAGGATAGGGTGAGCGTGAGCAGTCACTTTGCCTATTTCTATCGCTGATACTGAGAGGATGTGGGGAACGACCACGCTGAGAGCGTTCGTTGGGTATGATATAGGAGCCGGAAGACTCGGGGTACTCTGTGCGTGGGACATGAATCTCTTCGAAGAATGACTGTTGCCTCGACTGGCGACGGTGGTTGGAGATATCCTCCAGGTCTACAGCTGTCCTAGGATCGATGTATTCCTTGTCGCTCCTATGTGTGGAGATGCTGTCTCTCACAGTAGCTCTTGGCTTGAAGTCGTCTTCTAGAGTATTTTCAGGGAATCGCTTAAGTAGGTTTGCGGCTGACGGTCTGGACTGGGGTGACTCGCTCAGGCATGCTCGAATGATGTCACGGAAGTAGGGTGGGATGTCAGTATCGCGGCGATCCAATGTGCGGGCCAACGGTCGCTGCTGACGCTCAGGTTCATCTTGCTGTTCTGCCAATGCCCAAAGCACCATACCAAGCTGAAACAGATCGGACTTGACACCAATGTATATCGATATACGCTGTCCACTCTCTATGAGCTTGGCAAGTTCCGGTGGCTCCCATCCGACCGGGCAGCCGCGGCGGTTGATATCGATGATTTTGGCGTTGTCATCATTGTCAATGACAATGTTCGACAGGGTGAAATCTCCTTGCACGAAGCCAGCTTCATGAATCTCTGAAAGACCCTGGATGATTTGCCGTGCCCATCGCTCCCGGCGCTCCCAGTAAAGATGACTTGTTGTCTTGAAGTCGTAGATCATATCGACCAGTGCACCTTGTTCAGCATAGCTAATCAGGAGTCCCTTGATGAGCTCGTTTCGCTGATCGACAATAACGCCTTCGAACCTAATGACAGACTTGGAGTTTTGTACGCTGACAAGCGCGTTGATCTCGTAGAGGAATTCTTCGACCGCATCTGGTCCAGGGATTTCCTTCTTGATCAGTGTCCGGTTGTTAACCGAGACTTTGTACACAAAGCCAGAAATGTGGGAGTCAAAAGCAATTGCGTCTTCACGAAATCGCTTGCAATCCAGATGCACAATCGCCGAAACAGCTGGATACGGGATGATTTCGTTTACGTCCTCTGTGACGTGAACATGAAGGCGGCCATCTGTCGTTTCAAGTTTCAGGTTTGTCACGGTGTCGTAGAACTGGATAGCTGGCAGAGAATCGCGGATGGCCTCATAAATACGCGAGCTCTTGTCACGCTGGTAGTGTAGAGACTTGAGATCTGCCTCAAGTGAGTCTGGTTCCATGTTTCGGTAGTCGCAGGACACCGTGACCCTTCTCCATCTGTTTGGCTCCTCGGCATACGTCACAAAGAACTTTTCGCGGTCTGACATGTCCCGGAAGTGCATGCTGAGGTTCAATATCCATTTGGCTTCCAGCTCTTCCTGCAACCGAATATCATCGATGACGGACCCTGAGTGATGTGAGCTATGCTCAGAAAAGGTATCCACTACTTCAACAGGTGGTGGTGGCGGTAGTGATGCGGGAGGTGGAGGTGGGGATTGCGACGGTTGCGGAGGGGGAGGGGGAGGAGGCAGCATCATTTCTCCAACAGAGGCGCCTGCAGACATGTAGTCTTCGGGCTCCTCGACGCCATAGTCGACCTGACGTGCACCGGGTGGGAGATTCGAATCCGGACCTCCACCTATGGTACGCTCTTCCATGACGGGGTGCGGCTCTTCCTTTACATGGCTTTCACACAAACTCAACACGTTGGGCGCTGACATGGAAGGGGCGGATAGGGGAGGCGGCGAAATGTCTCGTTTTGAGGGCGCTGAGCTTTGGCGATCGACCGAGGCAGCTCTCCTGTGTTCGCCCGGGACAGGGACCTCGAGCAGTTTATCCCTCTTTTCACTTTGCATCCGCTTAAACGTCAAGGGTCTAGGCAGCCCTGGAATGACCTTCTTGCTGCCTCTGCGTCCCAGCAAGCCAGCACTCGAATGCGGTCGTGTGGGCTCCTTGTTCTTATCTTCGGCAGGCTTCGCGGCTTTGGTCGACGATGGCGGCGGTTCTTGCTCCTCCTTCTTCAGCCAGGCGCCAATCTTTTGAAAGCTCAGGTGATCCCACATGCTCCTGTGCTTGCTGACTTCGGCGCGCGCCCTTTGCCTGCTACGGCTGCTGCTCGTCTCGCCATTGTCCGCTGATGGCAATGGCATCTTCTTCTCACACTGGCTCACGCACACGTCCGACGCTGTGCAGCGCCGTGTGGCTGGTGTCTCGGCTCGTTGCCAGCCGTCTGATGGTCGGGTGGTTGCCTTCGCGGTGTGTCGAGGACCGAGTGACTCAGACAGGCGATGGCCGGCCTTGTATTCGCGCGGCGGGGAAATTGGCAGGTCGGGTCGGATGGATTAAGATTGTGCTATGGGTTCGGCGCCAGCTGCATGCTGTGTCGCGATCATGTGTCACTGTGGCTTCCTACGTCCACCAACCTAGTTCCTGCTCTGTGCCTCGATGCTGCAATGGCGCATTTGCCCCTCTCTACGCTAGACTTTTTTCTTTTCCTTTGTTTCCTTGTTTTCCTTTTTCTTGCCTGGGTGCTAGTTTCTACAAGTCAATCTCGGCAGTCCCGACGTGCGAATGACAGACAGGAAAGACGGATAAGTGTTTTATTGCCGCCCAAGCGACATGCCAGGGAGCGGGTTGGCGCCTAACCTTAATCAAAGGCAGGCGGACGACAGACGGAATCTCCAGCGACGGGTGAGGGTCAATGGGGCTGTCGAAGGCAGGCGGACAAGCAGTCGTCGATGGTCGGGGGGCTGGGGACGGGCGGGAAAGGGGAGGGCAGGCAGCGATGAATGCGACGTGCTTGATGAGTCTGATGTGAGTTGGGATGAGTGCGCGACAGAAGGCTGGGCTGGTGGCAGCCAATGAATGCAGACTGAGGGCGCGACTTTCTCCGTCGAGCCGGCTTAGCAACACCACCACGTTAGCGTATCTCGACCGACTCAGCAAATCAAATACCCCAGGGCCAATCTAAGTATTGGCACCTCGCACAAGCCTGCAGTGTCGGTACCAATGTGATCAGAGTTGCACCAAGGCGGGGGACAGGCTGAAGGGGGCGGCGAGGGGGCGAGGGAGCGAGGGGGCGAAGCTGCGAGGAAAAAAAAGTGAGGGCGGATTTCAGCAGCAAAAGTGCGCAGCAGCATAGCACCGTTTTGGGGGTTGCTGTCATTGTCGTTAGACAGCTGGCGGTCAAGCGCCTGTTCCGGCCATTGGGCCACAGCCAAAAAAAAGAGGGCCCTTTCCAGCCTGCAGCATGCGCAGCACGCAGGCAGACAGGCAGCCAGCAAAAGTCCGAATTCGGGTACATTTTGGTCAAATCAAGGGCTGGCGAGGCAAAGAAAAGCCGCCTGGTACCGCCGACTCGGTGGCTGATTGGCTTCTCGCGTGCGTGTGGCAGCCAACTACCACCAACCTGCGGTGAGAGTGACACACAATTTGGCTTTTTGGCATCAACGTCACTCACGCACACGCCCTGACTCTCCGGCACCTCCCTCTGGATGCATATGACCGGCCTGCTGCTACGAGAATCCGCGCTGAAAAGCCTTCACCCATTCCTACCCCTCTGGCGCCATCCCGCCCCCTCATTAATCCTTCACATTGGCATAGCAGCAAAAAACCCCTCTTTCGGGCCTGCATACATTAGCCCAAGCAGAGACGAGGGCCAGACTACTGCACCTCGAGGTCTTCGCGGAATCGTCCCTCGATGCTGACTGGAAACTCTGCATGCAACTGCCCTTGCTCCCCACCCAACAGGACGCAGAGCCAACCCTTTTCGATGCGTCTCGAGTCAACCGGACGTGGAAAGACGGGACAACTCGCCAAAGGTGCCTAGATAGCTCCCTTCTTGCGAGCAAAACTTCTCAACGGCAGTTTCAGGATGCTTGCGCAAAAGCAGGTACAGGGATGTTTAAATCTCACTTTTTTCTCTCTCTTTCCTTCTAGTAAGTATGACAGCTTATTACACCGGCGTCTCCAGCTGCATTGGCTTCTCGGTAGCCTTATCAGTGCGTAATATACCTATATATATATATATACACATACATATACACGCACAGTACATGTACGTGTATTCACATGCAATAAATATGCCACGCTGCGCCCCAACAAAAAAAAGTTGTGCAATTCTCCCATCACAGCTCACCTCTGAACAAAATGACGACAACCTCGTTCATAGTACATCATCACTGCAAGCACAAATCTCCGGCACCTATGAAAGCGTTCCTCTACCTCGTATCGACCATAGACCAAAGATCGAGAGATTACCAATCTTGATTCGTGCCCTCTAGTTCGCAGAGTATGCGTTGTCTCTTCCCATCATTCTCCCTCGTGCAATCTGCCCGTCTGCCAGCTTACCTGCCGTGTGTCCGCATCATCCCTCCTGACACGTCAATATGGTTCATGCCCACGCAACGCATTACACTTGCAGCATGCAGGGCCACGCCACGCCACGCCACGCAAGGCATGCCACGCACTCTCATAACAAGAGACAAAAGGGAGCCGTGCGAACCAACGCACAAATCTAAAACAGATAGACATCCGATGTGGCTTGTGCGATGATGGAGAGTACAAGAACAAGTCAAACCAATGGTAGGTCTATAGAGGGCCAACGTGTAGTTGCATGTGGGATAACATGCTACAAGTAGTCACGGTCCGGCGGCTTGCGCGCAATATCGTGTAAAATCATTTGTTACAAAGTCCAAACCGCATCGTCATCGTCTCACCAAGACTAGATTCGCGAGCTCGACAAATAGCCATGTTGCCTGTCGCAGCATTGTGCGCAAAAAAAGGTACTCCTTGTACATTTGCGGAAACGTACCGAGTAACGGACCGACCCGCCTTCTCTTCTTCTTCTTCTTCTTCTTCTCTCGCCCGTGTTTCTAGCAAAACCAGCGCAAAACGTCATCCATTCTCTTTGGCATAAAAGCAAAACAACACAACCTTTGGAGACCACTTGGCATTGATACAGAGAAGAGAATTTCATTCATCGCTTCATTACCCAAGATGCAGTCGATTGCATAGCCGGCCCGTATTCTTCATTGCCCAATGCTTTGCCAAACAGCATCATTAAAAACGCCTAGAATGCGCTTGCGTTGCTCCAATCCCATGTCTCACTTAGTCACTGTACATATCTTACATCTAGGGCTCTAGCTTAGTCATCGTCGTCGCCAGACTCTTCCTCCTCCTCCTCTTTTCTCTTTTGCTCACGCTTCTTGCGGTCACCCTTCTTGGATTTTAGTTCCTTCTCCCACATCTTGTTGGCAGCTTCCTTGTCAAGATCGGGGAACACAATGTCAAACACCTCTCGGTACCATGACACGGGGCGGCCCTCGATGCCTTCTTTGATATTCTGTTGGCAAGTTAGCCAATCATCCTCTCCTAATGTAGATAAGACGTGACACGTACCTCCGGTAGTTCCAGCCAATCACTCATATTGTCGTGTGGGAAAATCACGGTTTTTGCACCTGCCCTTCGTGCTGCGACAGTCTTTTCGCGTAGTCCACCAATTCTCAGCACTTTTCCGGTAAGAGTAAGCTCGCCAGTCATGGCAACATCGTCTCTAATCTTCTTGTTGAGCCCCAAACTGAGCAAGCTGGTAGCCATCGTGATGCCAGCGCTTGGCCCGTCTTTAGGAGTACCGCCCTCGGGGCAGTGCAAGTGTATCCTGGCATGTTCGAAGAATTTATTCTTTGGGAAATCGCGAGCCATGATGCTCTTTGCGAACGAGTAGGCAACCCCGGTCGACTCCTTCATCACATCTCGGAGGGAACCGCTGCGCTCGAGACCAGGTGACGACGAAGCGGACAGCGCATTTTGCAGGATAGATTCAATGTAGAGCGCAGAGCCGCCCATGGAGGTCCATGCTAGACCCATGGCTACACCAGGTGGCGTAAAGTCGTATAGGCGGTCAGAAGTAAAAATTGGTGGGCCGACATAGTCTTTAAGATTGTCCTTGGTGATTGAAACATGCACTGAATCTGGTACCTTGAGAGCCACGCGAGGCTTTTCGGTAGTCTGCTCCTCGATGTTCTTTGGGGTCTCTTTGGGGTCGTTCTCGTTCTTGTTTGATTCCTGTTGCGCAGCCTTGCCCTCTTCCGTCAAAGCTGCAGCTTCTGGAAGAGCCTCCTCGCCCACATCAGTGACAATCTTCAAAGCAGACTTTCGGTAGACCTTTTCAATATGCTTCTTGAGATTTCGCACACCAGACTCACGGCAGTACTTGTTGATGAGCTCGACAATTGCATCTTTCTCAAGCACAACGTCAGCATCCTTCAAACCGCTCATTTCCTTGGCCGCAGGAGACAGGTACTTCTCAGCGATTGCAATCTTCTCATCGGAAACATAGCCCGAAAGTCGTATTACCTCCATACGGTCAAGCAGTGGTTGCGGAATGGTCTCGTCCATATTGGCTGTGCACACGAAAAGGACTTTGGATAGATCGACAGGCACGTCTAGGTAATGATCTAGGAAGCTATTGTTTTGCTCTGGGTCAAGTAGCTCGAGAAGGGCAGATGCTGGGTCACCATGATTGCTATTCCGACCAATCTTGTCAACTTCATCAATCAAGACGAGTGGGTTCTCGGTTTGACATTTCTTGAGAGCCTGAATGATACGTCCAGGCAGTGCACCAACATATGTTCTGCGGTGACCTTTGATTTCTGCTACATCGTACATACCACCGACACTGAAGCGGTAGTACTGGCGGTTTAAGGCGCGAGCAATTGACTTTCCGATGGATGTTTTGCCCACACCTGGCGGTCCTACCAAACAAAGGATCTTGCCTTCAACAGTGCCGCGCAGTTTGCCGACAGCGATGAACTCTAGGATGCGGTCTTTTACGTCTTTTAGGCCATGGTGGTCTTCATCTAAGACTTCGCGTGCATGCTGGATACCAAAGTTTTCGGCGCTACGTAAACCCCAAGGAAGCTGTGTGAGCCAGTCAAGGTAGTTGCGGGTTACATTAAACTCTGATCCGTTGGGCTCGAGGCCTTGCAGCTTGCTCATCTCCTCCTCGAAGACCTTGCGCACAGCTTCGGGCATAGCCAACTTGCTGGCCTTTTCGTTAAACTTCTCAATCAGCTTGTCCTTGCCGTCGGACTCAATGCCGAGTTCACGTTTGATGCCTTTCATTTGTTCCATTAGCATGTATTCGCGATGCTTCTTCGTGACTCGGGCGTTGACATCGTCTGCGACCTTCTTTTGAAGTTCTGCACTAATGAGTTCCTTCTTCAGAAGCTCTAGTGCTTTGCTCAGCCGCTTTTCAATGTCCATCTCCTCGAGCGCATCTTGCAGCTCGTGCGACTCGGCTTGGGCTACGGCAGCTGCAAAATCAGCCAGCTTGACGGGATCCTCGCCAACGTTCATGGTAGTGTGTACAGAGAAGGTCGAGACATGGTCTCGGAACAGTGGGTTTAAGAGGGCAACGCCCTTGAAAGTGTTGACAATCTCGTTGACCAGCACCTGGATTGTCTTGTTCGATTTTAGGTCAAAGGGCTCTTCAACCATGTTGTCCACGTCAGCGATGCTGACCTTGCGGCCCTTGAGAATGGTGGGGACCAGGGCGCCTTGAGCCGTCTTGGTATCTTCAGTGGACTCTTCGAAGCTGGCAACGACGTCACCCTTGGATTGGGTCGCAGCTGCATCGGTCTCTGGTGTTTCGGAACCTTCGTCCATAGTACTCTCAGCTACCAATGGCTCCTCCTTGGCTTGCGTTGGCGGCGTCAAACCCGTCATCTTTATGCGGCGGTGCGGGTAAAGAACGCAAGTCATGGCGAAGTTATCATCGGCGCCCACAGGGAATGCGCTTGTAACCTGGCAGAATGTGCCCACATCGTAGACCTCGTTAGGGTCGTCGATAACGTCCTTGTCAGCGGCCTCATCTTTGAACATAAAGGCTCCAATGTACGGTTGTCCCCGCTTCACCATGTCGGCAATTGCCTGGCCGACCTCCCTATCTCTGATTGTGATGGCCTTGTAGAAGCCAGGGAACAACGGGCGCTTGACGAGTGGTATTGCCATGACTTGTGGGTAGACGTCTGGTATCGTGGGCTTGACGAGGGCACGTTCGGAGCCCTTTCGCTTCTTGCCGCCGCCATCACCACCCTCGCCACCTCCAGTGGCTCCGCCTGCTGCGCTGCCTCGCCCGGAGCCGGTGCGCGGGGGTACTGGCTCGGACGTGTCACTCTTGTCCTCGACTTCTCGGCTTTTCTGCTGCTCCTTGAGCTTCTTTAGCTCATCAGTCTCCTCGGCTGCGCCCTCACCCAGTGGTTCAGGTGGTGTCTTGGGATCTTTTTCCTTTTGCTTGCTCAGCGACGTGGAGAAGTTGCGGTATGCGAAGAGGGCGGCGGGTGGCGAGGGGCACCGGTGGAGTGGCCGTGCAACCAGCGATGCTGTGCATTGGGCGAGGAGATATCGTGGCGATGATCTGGTGGTGAATTTT
This sequence comes from Bipolaris oryzae ATCC 44560, assembly GCF_000523455.1. Classification (NCBI taxonomy): domain Eukaryota; kingdom Fungi; phylum Ascomycota; class Dothideomycetes; order Pleosporales; family Pleosporaceae; genus Bipolaris; species Bipolaris oryzae. The sequence goes on along the minus strand of NW_006911372.1, from coordinate 15,598 downwards.
GTACAATTCGAGCGCGATGCCTGGCGGAGGGCTGCCCGCCACGGCAGGTTCTGGCTCTGGAGCATGATGTGTTTGTGTTATGAGTGCAGCCAGGCGGCAGAAAATCTTATGAGGGTATACAAAGAATGAGAGCAGTGTGCGTGGAAACAGGCAGCACACGTGTTCTCGCCACGTGAATTGATGCGGGGAGAGGAATAATTAAACAATGTGCAAATATAAAAGGCGATATGGTAGTGGCGGCATAGCTATCGTCTACGCATCAATTGATCAGCAACGTCGGAATCTCGACATCATCACCGCACGTCCAAGCTCCTCAGATTCCGATAGCCGCGATGGCAAAACCCCGGCACTACGCGACGCTTGGATTCCATCAGCTCGCACATACTCTACGACCCATTCATCTCTGTATATTCCTTATAATACCCACAGCTACAACTACATAGGCATGCATACATCTCTCCGCACATCTCACCTCGTCCAGCGCCTTTCTGCACTATACACCGTTATCCTCGATCGCCATATCCGCATCTTCGCAGCGATGACAAAGTCGATTTCCAATGCTGTAGAACATTCTCGAATGCCGCCCGCTTCTGCAAAGCACAGGTGTGCAAACTTCCCCCGTCTCTCAAACCCACATACTACATATACATACACATTCACTCGATCCCACGCGCACAGGTTTCTGGGACTCTGAATTCTGTTCTCAAATATATCATGAAATCTATGCTACTCGACTGTGTACAGCTCTGTCTGTCTTCTATCCAATGGCAACGCCCCCCGTCTCACCCACCAAACTCAGAAATGCCACCGGAGCTAAATTGGCAACCATTCATCCTATCAAATGGTTTGATCAAATGACTTACCTTTGTAAAGGTACTGAAGCCGTCCTAGATGGCTTCCATAGCGCCTAGATATCTAGCTCACGACTCAAGTTTTCAGACTGATGCCATTTACCACTACTAAACAACAGCAGCACATTCTTTTCCTTCTTCGTTCTTCCATTGCTCTCTACCCACGGTCCCGATCTCTCAAGTCCCGGGCTCAGTTGTTTCCTAGCCCGCGCATTGCACTATCTTCAGCGTCAGGTGTGACAGCGCGAATGGTCACAACCTTGGGTTTGGCCGTCTTCTGCAGGCATTTGCGCCGAGGAACCCGTACTTCTCGGTTGCTAATCTTGTTCCAGATGTCTGATGCGATTGGTTCTCCAGCAGCATACTCAACATCGGCTGGGTTCACTGCGTTGACATGTCGCATCGTGCCTGCTCCAAGCGCACCGTGCATCCGCTGATCCTGGAAATGCTCGACAGTGTCATGTCTTCCATATTTATTCTCGTCTGCCGCCTCGGCCGTCATGAACACTCGCTCCGACGGGGCGAGGAAATCTTCTCTCACCTGGTGTTCAATATCTACACGAGGTGCGACTGGATCTGCCACTGGCGTCATGTTCGCCGGTACTGCGTGAAGATGCCCATATGGCCGATTGTCAGGATGCACGTTTGTTGAAAGTCCAATTCCCCAGAGTTCGAAATTATCGCCTTGGTTCTGTTCGTTTTCCCTAGCATGTTGCATGCGTTCTTCGTCATAACCAGGGAGAAACTGTTGCTTGGACTGATGGTAGCCAAAGTAGGTTACCAGCCCTGCTATTACAAGCATCATGAAGACGAGTACTATCATGAGGACCCATGTATTCATGGTCGAAGAAAAGCAAGCAGTAATTGGATTCAAAACTGCAAATACTTTTGTATTGATGTCTGTTGTTATGTGGGGGAAATATCGACCCCAGGAAAGGTATTTCCTTATTATAGTAAATCGAAAGAAGAGAAGAAATTTCATAGGGCTGGGCATGGCCAGCGCTCCCCTTCATAATGTACTAGTAACAATGCTGCTGTCTCAATCACATTGCGATAGTTCACACAAGAGTAATGCATTGTGTGAACCCGTGCGGGAACCTTGAGACATTGTGCAGAGTAGGGTTTTCGCTACTTTGTGAGAAGGATCTGCTGTTGCATTGTACCAGCTTCATCATTTCTCATTTCTCATGAGCTGACTGGTTCACACCTCTTAAACCCAGAAGATGATTTACTTGTTATAACCAGGGAACCTCTAAAGGAAACTCTGCTTATATCCAAGGTATTAGCTGTGTATTGGAAGCGATTAGTGGCCAAGGATTGCGGAATATCCAGTCAGTTCACAAGCGACTCCAATGAGCCTCTGTTTCAATTGGACGCATGTTAGGTGTTTTGTAATATGCTTTTGTGCTATTGTAGTACTGGAAACAGTCTAGCATACAAGATAGCCATAACTGGGGAATGTTTTGATAAGATGCATATATCCTCGTGTGCACGAGATTGATTTGGATTCAAAGGGCTCCTGGCCACGGTGTAGAGCCGCCACCGCAATACGGCTTGGGAGTGGTTTTTTTATTCCGGCCTGCTCCCCAGTCTTTCTTCCCTTTGGGACTATGCTGTTTACATTGAACGTTAGTTGATTTGTCTAGTTCTAGCTACCAGTCAAGCTATCAAAGTGATCCTCGTCAAACAAGTTTCGTAATACACAACCAACACTCACGTTCTTTGGCCTGTCTCCTCGAAAAGGAGGCAAATACAGAAAGTAAGAACCTCAATAGTACCAGTGACTGCGAAACACAAGAGACCCAAACCACCAACTCTATGATAGTCACCGCCGTGATACTCGTGAATATCACTGTGCTAGTGATATAGTATATACCCCGGGCTATTTGAACCGGCCAGTCCTCATCCGATCCCTGAATAGCCGAAACCACCTTCCCTTTGTTATATTCTACGGTAATCATTGCATTCCTTGCAACCGCTGGTCGAATTCCGTGTACTTCGAGTGGAATTAAATGATTGCTGTCGGGCCGAACACCAATGTGAGCCTCTCTTTCTTGATTCAGTCTCTTGGTCAGTGCTTGTCTTCATTCCGCAAAGGTTCTATGGATTGATGCTGGAAGTAGAGCGGCGACATATCAGGCAGTAATGAAGAATGAAACAATGCAACCGAGCGCAGATCTTTTACTGTATATTTCGTCGAAAACCAACGCTGCATAGCAGACCAAGAGGCACGCCCCAAGTGTGACTACCATAAAGCGCATAGCTGACCTTCTCATGTTCCCCGCGTATCCTGCTAAGTCGTTACTTTTTTCCTCTCTCTGATGAGTTAAAAAACCAGCTCCTTTTTCGGCCGGTAGTGGTACAAGGGCCAAAGCTAGGGCTAAGATATCGCACAGCCATGGCAGGGGATTGGTAACGTGTATAATGCGCTGCTCTGTCCATGCGACGTTCTTCAAAGTTAATTGTATGGGCCCCATGACTAATGCTGTGGGTGCAAACTGTTGCTTCCGGCTTTCACCACAGGACTCAAAGAGACAATCTGCGGCGTTCCAGTAACTTTGTACGCCATTCTTGAGCTTATCAAACTTCCGGTACGGTTCGAACGGCGAATAGGCCATGATAGATTCAACATTGTCGGGACAATGGCCAGTCCCCATATGCACGGGCCCTCAGTCAATATCCACGAACTATTTTTTTTCCTGATAACCTCATATTATACGCGCTATTGCAATCATTCGAGCAAAATCGGATAAATCCATCTAGGAAGAAATAGCAGTAGGGGCAATCTCTTAATCGCACTCCTACGTGCTATCCCATCAGCAAGAAAAAAACGGGGGGGAAAGCAGATTCAAAGATTCTGCTTACCTAAATTACAATTCCGCCCTTATTATCAAAGCGATCATGCGGAGAGTCCAGGTAATCTTTTAAAGTTTTGCTAAAGGGTCCAGGTACATTCTGCATTGAAATGCATTTCTTATCTGTAAGCACTACAGAAGAGTCCACGGTAAGAGAGATTCTATTTAATTATTATGTCAGCCCGGAGTGGTCAAATTTAACATAAACCTTGAGCCAATCTAATATAAATATCTTGTTTTACCGTCCAGCTCGCTTATTAATGTTGTTACTTATATCCTGAGCGTTGTCTTATGAGCTTCTAATCGTCTCAATGATAAGCTAGATCTAGGTCTCTAAGGGAGGTAAGATTTTCGGAGTGAAAAACAGTACAAGGTCTTGAATACTATGGGCGAGTAGGTGTATCCCTTAGTTTTATATAGATCGCACCCAATCCCTTTCTTATCAAGTACAGCCCGTTCGATAAAACACAAGTTGAAAAGACTTTTACATTATATCTTCGGAATGCAACTTGAATTTATCCTCCTTACTATAGCTTTTCTTGCTGCACCTACCTGAGCCGCTAAGCACTGGGGCTGTGCTTCTGACTGGCATTATAAAAATGGCCGTATGTGGGGTGGCACCGCCACGCAATGCGAAACTTGGCAATGGGTTGACTGTGTAAGACTCACCTCTTATCCTATCTTTATTTTACTAATAATTACTAGATCAAACCATATTCAGTGCACGAAATTGAAAAGAAGGTTAAGTGTTCTGGAGTCTGGCCAAACAAAGTTAAGTATTATGGGGACTGGTTGAGTTGTGATGGAAAACAAATCTGGGATCGCGCAATAGACAACGACAAGGAGACTGCATGTGCTCTCGCATGTGTCGGGAGTTTTTAGAGTGTCTAGCTCATTCGGCTAGGCTGAACACATCACAGCGCCAGCTGAGGTGTTCAGCAGTTGGTGGTTGGTGGTTGGTGGCCAGTGGGTTTGAAGACCGAAATCGTGATAAGGGTCAGCACAACCTTTAGAAAACATGTTTTCTTGCCTATCTGATAGCACATGGCTGTGCGGTTTTGATGCTTCTTATCTGATGTCTTTGCAGGTCCCGGTTGTGGAGTTATTAAGGTGTAAACGTAAAGAGTGCTGCTTTCAAGCGTGGGGTGAGTAGTGAGGCACAGAGCCCTTTACAACGACTGAGCGACTATTACTACAAATATCTAAACAAGATCCAAACTAGAGTACAGTTTAGCCTAGTAGAAACCTACTAGTATAAATATTCTACTTGTAGTAGAACTATTATGTGATATCGGTAACACGAACTTCTAGCTTGAGATACGTCATCTCTAATCAACGGTGATACACTCTAGTGACTTCCCAAATGAACATGTCCCTGCTCCATCCACTCTTCAAACCCTAGCATTGGCAGTTACACATACGTGCCTGGTGGAGGATTTTCAGGACTTCCCGAGGTGAATTCCTTGTCTGTCACAAACTCTTTAGCCTGCCATTCCAACATTGCCTCATGACTCCTGCGTTGTCTGTTGACAGCGAAATCTGGGAAGGGACCTGGTTGACCATCAATCCAAACGTGGGTGTAAACATCTAAACTTGGATAGCAAGCGAAATATTGCAATAAAATAAGCAGGCAGTGATCCCCATGCGCTTCATGTAGCAGCGGCATCACAGGTCTTAGCTCAGCGGCATAGTAATGATCGTGGTGGTCATACTTCTGGATCACGTTCAAATATTAAATGTTGTGCTGAACATCCAGCGAGACAGCATACTTGTCGTCGCCAAAGCCGAATGAGTGATCAATCTTGATGGTCTTTTCTGAGTCCTTGCCGAGCTTCAGAAGGTCCTCTTTGTTGGTGACCCAGGAGGATACCTCGGAAAGTCGGTGTCACGCCTTGTCCGTCTCTGGTGAAGGAGGACTGCGAAGTACGTTCTTGCGTATGTCAAATAACGTTCCATCTACGGTTTTGTAACCAAAGGCGGGTCAAAGTACTGGCGTACTGGCGTACTGGTTCTAAGAAGGAACTTGATAAACATGCCCGTCCGACCCATCTCGATTCTTGCTGTGTATGCTTACCAAAGTGATAATTAATTTCCGTTCTCCGGTAGTCCGAAGACGCTCTTGAAAGAAAGACAACGCCAGTAACCGTGAAATCACGTGAGCGGCAAAAGAGCAGCAAGTTGATTTTCATGCGCCACTTAAGCTTCTGAAGCTGAACGTTGGCAAGGGTAGGGTTTCGAAGAATTCCAGTATCCTCATCCATCAAAGTCTGCTGCACCAAAGCAAGAGCATGGCTGTATCTCATGACTCGACACTCTCACCTTTGCCACGAAATGCTCTGTTGCAGATGCCTCAAGAGGCTGATATGATCCCATTATACGTGTCTTAGGCAGTTTACTATTAGGTGCATTTTAGACAAGCACACGTTCGTTTCCCAAGTTGTGACCCGATGGCCCGGTATTATGCAGTAGATTGGTCGCAATGGAAGGCGTGAGTAGTTTGGAATGCAAGCCAGAATAACTGTACATCAACAAAACCCAGCTTAGCTCAACCTCTCAAATAAAGGAATCCCCTACAACTGCAGATTGCCTCAACTGAACATTTTCGAAATTAGAGAATTGCCTAAATCAGGACAAAAGGTCGCGTATTGAACGTCAGCAAGCGAGGTGTTACTGATCGAGGGACCAACCGCATTGCGAAAATCTTGAAGGCCATCTTGGGGAATGCAGAACTACGTCAAGTTACAATCATATTAGCAAGCAATAGACGCGCTCACTAATACGAGCTGGGTTTAGCCACCCAATCTGCGATGTATGCTCTCAAGAGATGTTAGTTTACAAAACTGAATGGAGATCAACGCCTACAAATGGAGAAAGTTGCGCTGTTACTGAGACGTAACCGGATGGAAGATTAGGGAACGATATGGCTTTGGGCATTTGTAACACGACATGTGGCAATGCATGCGTCCGAAACTAGCTCGAAAGCGCAGGCTGGGATTCAGTGCTGAAAGACCAGCCGAGGATCAAGCATACAGTCCTATGGTACACTCAGCGTCTTTGATATGAAGTATAAATATCACAGAATTCACCAGCATTGCACAATTTTCCACAGCTCACAGTACCACAACATCACAGCCCTACCAAATATTCCACAACTTGCAAAGTCTGAAACTCAGCAGTATAAGCCGCAAAAATGAAGTTCTTCGCTACCATAGCTCCCCTCGTTGCCATCGCCATGGCTGTTCCCGCCGCCGAGCTCGAGGCCGCCCCAGCTCCCGTTGGTAAGTACTGAACAGACTTGCATCGTTGCTGAGATAGGGGCTTACAGATCGAAGCCGAGAAGTTCGTCGACAACGTTCTCCAGCGCGGACCTTTTCCGTAACTCTACGAGAGCTAGGTTCTTATATTATCAATAGGAAGACATGTAGTCTAAAAAATCCCATTTGTATGGAAGGTTATGTTGCTAAGAATGTTAACATATTTAGTGAGAGGGTAATTGGCTGGGCACGTGTTCTTAAACTAGACCGAGGCCTGGGTAATGAATCAAAGTTCTTACTGAAACATTTGAGACCCTTGACGATCCTTCGGCGAGTCACTTTGGCACTTGTAGAGATCTTCAATTTCAAGTGATTTAATCTCGTCTTGATACTTCTCATGGAATTACATGAAAATGATATCACGAGTACCGTAGTTTACTCTTGAACGGTATGACAGATTCAGTATTGGGAGTCACGGATTATGAGATAAGGATCACGTGAGCTGGAAATACAACAATGTATAACGCTAATGAGTATATTAATCTCTGGTGCGTTAGTAACATTCAAACTAAAGAAGAGAATTATCCTAAGAGCTCATACTCCAGTCATCACCTTTTGTGAATAGCCGTATATTTACTAGCTGCAGGAACCCGTGCCATAAGATTAGAGATACTATTCTGTTCCAGGAAACGGTAGGGTTGCAGGTATGAGCATTTCAGCGCCTGCATATCCATAGTGGTCCCTGTGACCAGACTGGACAATTCCCAGTCTAGGTTTAAGTAATCATACTGTTCAGATCGTACATTATAATGAGCCACGTGTCATTCACGCACCGAAATCAGCAACAAGGTATCATCAGTTATGCAACTATTAAGTTTTCTGTCTTTTCTTTGTAAGCGTTTTAGCATACGTCTTTGCAGCTAAAATATACAGCCACGCGGGCATCTCAACATGCGATTTATCATAGCGTTCCTGAAGTATCCGAGGCGAAGTCTTTTCAAACGGTACAGTCGAGTATCAGACGAAGACTTTGGGTTGGAATTTGGAGAGAAGCACTACAAGACGACTAGTCATACGAATGTTGGCTCTGAAAAAAGGTTCCGTATCTGGGTGGCGCTGGCATGGTTTTTTGCTTTGACGTCTGCGGAGCTCATTTTCAACAATTGGGAACTACGCAATGACAATGACTTCAGAACGTGTGGTGGCAGATTCGATACAGAATTTCGTAACGGTCCCTCCATTATGCTACCCCTTCTGCTAACTTAAGGGCTTAGTACCAGCTACACAAGCGATCAAGTTTATCAAAACAAGACTCCCCAGTAGCCCGCGAATTGGAGAGACAGGAGAGAAGTACTTCTTGCCCAACTCGAATATATTTGCATCCGCTGGATCGCCTAGCCCAGTTGTTGACAAGGCTTGGAATATATCTACTGGTGAAATCGGAGGTAGTTCTCGACGATTAGCTTCGTTGCGGATTCGGCTAATGATATAAGGTCTCTACTTTCTTGTCACGGACGAAGAGGGATAACAATCACGGGGAGAGAGTTCAGACGAATATTCGGATGATCGTCGAGGAGGATACCGCACCGGGTAATTTCACACTTCTCGATACCAGGTCGAAATCGCATGACTGAAAAAATAACAGGCTCGATATTTTTCACTCTCTTCGTTGCCCGGTACTAGTCCACGCCTGATGGGTAACATGACATAACAAGCGTTTACAGAATCATACAAGAATGACATTTTATCCAGAGTACTATCAACGACATAAGGTTCACGGGAGAAAACACACAGGTACGAGCTGAGGCACTCTATGACGATAACGAGAAGTGTGTCGAAGATGGACAGATCACTGCATAAACCAACTCCGTCAACTCATCATGTGCTACGGGGACATAACACCAATCCCATTAGATACTATGCCGGTTATGAAGGCAACTATATCAACGCAGATCAGGTCCACGTCTGCCGCGATTTTGAGTTTTTACTTCGATGGAAAACAAGCAGGCATAGTGGCAGGGAAGCTGCAGGTCCTAGGTACAGAAATGCGACCGCTAAGATACTGGACTTTAATGAACCGTAGCAACATACTGCATATCTGATTTTCTGCCAAAATTATATATTGTCGATACTGGAGGCGTTGGGTAATGCTATGGTCGGGTTGAAGTAGCCCCAGGTCGCCTTTCGAGCCGCCGCAGCATGGTGGGTATTTTGACACAACGATAGGTTATCCCACAAAAAGGCAAAATGTAGATGAATCACAGTTCTTTCGTGCGAAGAGGGATAAAGTAAAACTTCTTTAACTACATGATCCAGGATGCACTTAACTGCGTTTCTGATCATGTATGTAGTATGTCGCTACTGTTTACAATAATGACGCGATAACTACTGCCAAGAGAAAGCATTGGGACGGTATACTAGACAGAAAGGTGCGCTACACGCCAAGATAAAAGCACATGCATGCTATCGGAACACGCAACAGCCGTGACATGATTGCTAACCAGTACGGCTTAGTTGCCTGAGCAGGAAATAATGAGGGGTTTCAAAAAGTGCACTTTTTATTAGGAAGCGAGCGGCTTCCAGCTGAGCGGCTGCCAGCTAAGCGGAACTGCGTGTCCAGCTGGGCGGAGATGCGCGTCGGAAGCCCGCGTTTTCGGTCAGCCATACAAGGCCATTGGACCTAACTCCGGAAATTCCGATTCGTTCCCACATTTTCAAGGGCTCTAAGGATTTTCGTGCAATATCCGACGGTCTTTGGGGGTTGGGGGGTTGGGGGCAAGTATAAAACCATTGTTATTTTCCGGAAGCCAAAAGATAGATAGATACCATGTTCGCAATGGACGAATTGGAAGACTCGGAACCATTCGACTTATCTATGCGAGTAGGTTCAAAAATAAAGTTTGGACGGGCTTCAAAGACCAAACTTACCCCCTCTTCGCACAAGCCAACGGACAACTTTGGAACTCCCAGTCTTTTAAAAATGGATGTGAACCTTTGCGTTATTATCGGCGTTGATGTTATGACTCACGCCCGTAAGGACTGCCATCTAAATCTGTGATACTCAACAACCTTAACACACCACGACGAAGGCTTGACGTTATGGCACCCGCGCGCGATGACAAGTTCCTACCAGAGGTTTGGGGTCTTTACTCCGTTGGCGCACTATGGCTTCTTCTCAGGTTCGCAGTGCGCCTTCGTACCGTTGGAGTAATGGGACTGCAACTTGATGATGGCTTCGCGTTCGTTACACTGATTGCCTGGACGTACACGTGCGCCGTAACAGAAATAATGTATCACACTGGAACGAATACCGACTACTCTACAGCTGAGATAGCTCTGTTCAGTCATGTCAAGTTTGCAGAAGTAGAGCTGTCAAGCAAGCTCTTCTTAGGCTCTTGGTACGCGTAGTAAGTATGACAACATCGCATTATTGTAAAGATACTAACCAAGAATAAGCATCGTTTTGATCTTCAGTCTCAAAGGTATTGTTGTAATACTCTACCGACGAATCTTCTTGGAGCTCTGGCAAATCTATATGCTACGATTCACTATAATTCTATGCTTGTCAGGATTCACGGCCACCACACTGGCTTTGAGCCTCTCATGCCTGCCATACCACCAAAGGTGGCAGTTAGTTCCGCATCCACCTCTCGTATGCACCGCGTCACCAAAAATCCTCATTCTTGCAAGCTGTCTTAACGCTACGACAGATGTTTTTGTAGGTCCATTGCTAACCACAAGTCAGCACCTACACTAACACAGCTAAGTTGCTTAGTATACCAGTTCCACTTCTTTGGCAGTTGAACAAGCCTTTGTCCATGTACGTGGTTCTTTTGCTTCCTAAATGCGAAGAGATCCTGACATGCCCAGTCGATTTGGTGTTTTTGTCCTTTTGGCCTCCGGTCTCTTCGTTCTGGCAGCATGGTACGTGATTATGCCTTCATCTTCATGCAATGAAAGGCTTACAATAAGGTTGGAAAGTGTTACCCGTGTATCACTCACTGTCGTACCCAACATATTCGTTCTTAATATCGCGCGCTGGGGGATACGGGAGTTCTGTATCGCCATTGTTGCTGTTAACAGTGCTTGTTTGCAACCTTGTAAGCTTTCCTGGTTCTCTGCTATGCGTACCCCGCTGAACCATCAGTATTTCGCGGGTCATTCTGGGCCATTCGAAAACGTCATCCAGCAAACCGGAGTAATCGAAATTACGTGTTCGCATCTGCACAGCGGGCCCGTCAACGCTTTAGGAAAGCACGGAACCGCAGCCATATTCTAGACTCTACATCTGCAGGCGCATCGATCAGCAACGCATCTATGAAACATGCACCTATAAAGCAAGAATATGTTGGTAACAACAATACATTGGAGAATCCGAGATATGAAGTCACTTCAAATCAATCACAAGATGATCAGCACGGTAGTGGGTTGGAAACTATATCAATCATCAGGAGCTTAGAAGAGGTTGATATAGAAAAGGGTGACGCTTCGCTGGCAAGACAACCTGAACAGACAGTGATGCCTTGATATTTGGGGAATTTGAGATGAGAAACCAAGCACCATGTTTTAAAATTCAGCGTGAGGGTTGTTGTTCCAATTCTTCAACCACATAGTAGCTAAGAAATTCTAAAACCCACACCATTAACGTGATTACGATTAATCTGTATCACTAGAAGTCATGCTAAGTACTTTTATAAACTACTTATTTTCTATAAATTCTTTATTTTCTTAATTTATACTTATTGTCTTTAAGGTCTTAATTTATTACTTAGTATTATTATTATTCTATTATAGTCCTGTATTAGTGTTACACGGGGTTTAGTGCTGATACTTCTCTAAGCTCGATCCGGGTTAGGGCGAGTGAGGTGGGGTGAAGAGCTACGTAAGGGTT
>NW_006911372.1:0-2926 GCF_000523455.1 Bipolaris oryzae ATCC 44560 | reverse complement strand
ATACTAGTTTAAAAACTAGAACTTATAGGAACACTCTTTTTTCATGTCACCCCTCTGTATAAAGTTAGGAATGTCTTTTTAGACAGAGTCTATAACTACGGTGGTAAATAGGTAGAGATAGGTGTTAGGTTAGGTTAGGTTAGGTAGTGATTATGTAAGACCCAACCTCTACCTCTACCTAACTCTTAGTAATCTCTATCTCTATCTCTATCTAGATAAAATACTAAGAGTTAGATAGAGATAGAGATTAGGTCTTATATAATTAGTATATTTTTCTCTATTTCTTATTTTATAGATTTCTATTTTCATTATATTTATTTATTATATATTAATGAAGATAATTACTAATGTATATTAGAGCTAAAAACTAAAGTTAGTATACTTCTTTATATAATACTAGGCTAGTTCTATATTCTTCTTACTAATTATAATCTATTAAGTATAAAAATAATCTATATTTTAATCTAATAATATGAATATACTATTAAAAAAGTAAGAAAAAAATACACTTTTAAAAAAACCAACAAGAAATTATTAAGAGCGAAGAGGCTTTGGACGAGTTTATATTAGCCTATAGTATAGAAGAAGAAAGATAAGAAGAGTTAAGCTATTATATAATACTTCTCTCTTTTATATCTTACTTCTCTACCCTTTTTATCAGTAAGTTCTAGCTATGTAGTATAATATATGTATATAATATAGGTATATAATATAGGTATATAATATGGGTATATAATATAGGTATATAATATATATATATGATATAATTATATACTTTTACTTTATAGATATAGTCTATTATAATACCTATCTTCTATAATATATATAGCTATTTAGTAGTCTATATACTTACTTATAGTTTAAATAGTTAGACTACGATCTAGCTATAATATATATTTATTAGTAAACTTATAGTAAGTTAAGTGAAAATAACTTTCTATATAGTATTAGGATTAGTACTACCATATTAGTGTTACACGGGGTTAGGTGCTGATACTTCTCTAAGCTCGATCCGGGTTAGGGCGAGTGAGATGGTGTGAGGAGCTCCGTGAGAGTTTGTCTAGCGATATAGTAGAGTAGCGTACTTAGATAGAAGGTAATAAAATGTTTAATAACTACTAATCTATATTAAATAGGCTAATATATAATAATTTTATTAAGTAAAGTAACTAGTAAGAAAGTATAATTTAAGTTAACTATTATAAAAGTAATAATAAAATCTATCTATCCTTATATCCTTATTACCTCTAGTTCTACTATTCTATCTATCTTATCTTTCTATATCTTAGTAAAATATCTAGAATAGTATACTATTCTAAAACTCTCTACTATTCTATTCTTAGTAGGTTATTTAGTCTTAGTAGGATANAATAGATATTAATTAGAAACTATAATATAAGCTCTAAACTATAATAAAAATCTATAATAACTTATATAATACTACTTTAGAATCTAGTAATTTCAATATAATGACTAAAAAGTTTATATAATAATTAGTTAAAGTTATATTTAAATATATAGTTCTAGAGCTTACTTTATACTAGCTATAGTATTAGTATTTAGAGTCTAAAGCGCGCTTTTTACTTCTATAGAAACTTTTTAGAGCTATAGTCTACTATATAAGTAATAAAAATCTATAATAATTTAGTAGCTGATAAAGTTAACTTACTACTTTTAAATAAGACTAGAATTATTAAGTTTAGACTTTTCTTAATACTAATAAACTATTTTAAAGTATTAACGCTAGCTAGATACTAGTAGCCGCGCTAGTCTATATAGATAATAGAAGAAATCTAAACTTAAATATTATAATCTATTCTACTAATCTATACTATTAGTTTTTCTAAAATCGTAATATTACTATTTTTTATTTGCTATATACTACAGAGGGGTGACATGAAAAAAACGTGTTACTAAAAGTTCTAGTTTTTAAACAAGTATAACTCGACGAATATAAGAGCTATTCCTAATCGGGCAAGTTCATTAAAAAGCCAAGAAGCTATAGTTCTACCTAGATAGGATTAGTTTAAGCTTAGTTAGCACGGTTAAGGTAGTAAATAGCTTTAAAGTAGAGCTATAAAAAAACGCTAACTTTAAGTTAGATTTTCTCTTTATTAAAAGTATCTTTTTTCTTAAAATTAAGATATATAATAAAATAGACTATAAAGTTCTATAATCTAGGGTTAAAAGTTATTTAATTGAATGTAAAAAAAGATAAAGCTTATTTTAATATAAACTGTTTTTTATTAATAACTAAGTAATAATAGTTACTAATACTTAGTGTACCAGCCTTTAGCTTCTATTACCTGCCTATAACGGCTAGGTAAAGATAAAATACAGTTATCTATTACCTGTTGTGGAATAGCTTGCTACTCTTCTAAAATCGCTTATTTAAACGTTTCAACGCTCTCTTTATTAAGCCCAACACCTAAAGAACTTATTTTTCTTTTATTTAAACTATCTTTAAGTAAGCTCCAAACGTTTTCTATAGGGTTTAAATCTAGGCTATAAGGAGGGTGTAGATAAAGCTTAATTTTTTTTTAAACCAGCTTAAAACGTTGTTAGTTTTATGAATTTTGGAGTTATCTTACTGAAATTGCCAACCTATATAGCTTTTAGTATCTATTATAACTTATATTAATTAGAATATTAATAACTATTATAGTTATTTTATTAAAATTTAGTTAAGTTAAAGAAATTATTAATTAAACTTACAACGTTTAATATTTGGTGTAACTTACAGTATTAGAGCTTTTCTTATATAACGATAATTATTCCAATTAATAGTTATTTTAGGCGTTTTAATAACTACTAAATCGGATCTACCGCCTATCTAAATAGCTCCCTAAACTTAAATCGTAATATCGCGGCCTATATCTTTATTAGTAAGCTAGATATAAAAAATCTAAAATTATAGAAAAAAACT